>NW_009260131.1:2969244-2971528 GCF_000687185.1 Egretta garzetta
AGAGTAGCGGTGCGGGGTGCGCGGGGGGGGTCGCGTGATTGTGGGTGTGCATATAAGATGCTCACCAGCCAGAGACTGGTACAAGATAAAAAGCAATCATGAAAAGCAAGAAAATAAGCCAGGAACCACAGAATTGTGGATGGTGAATTATACTCTAACGTTTTCACACCATCCCCCATGTTGGAAGCACCTAATCAAGTTTATTGGCCTCTTCTCAGTCACGAGCAACTGTAATGCAGATGCCTTCCCTCTCCTCTACAGCAGCTCTCCTGCCATCCACCCTCCTTCTCAGAATCTTCCATGAAGCTACAAATTTCATATACAACTGCTCACTTGAGAAATAGCTGGAAATCTGGACAACTTGCAAGATCACTCACAAAGTTACACTAGAGCTACCTGCATCCTCAGAAAGACAGTCTGAAACTCTTCCAGAAACACCCCCAATACACCCAGTCAACCTGTTCTTTCAAGTAAGCTAGCAGTCAGATCTGCCCTTACTAAGTAACTTCATGTGCAAGTATGAATTCATTTTACGCCTTACGCATTTAAGTCATGCTCAAAAGCAAAGAGCAAGACAAACCTGTGCCTCAACCCAAGTAATCACTAATTAAGTGAAAGTCCTACAGTAGCATACAGACAAGGAAAATATTTTGTTTAGAAATGCTTATTTGCAAGTAGTGTCAAGCAATTTGATTTACTTCTATACAGAAAGATATTAACTTTAAAAAGGAAACATTTTAATTGTATTTTTAAGTTAAAAACACGCTCATTTAGTTAGTATTACTATGCTAAAAATCATTTTCAGGGCTCCACCTCAACAGCCAGTCAGCCTTTTTACAACATGTACCTGGAAAAACAGAAGGAAATAAACATCCAAGTAGGAACCAAAGTAAATTAAAACTAACATTCCACATCTGTCCCCCTCCCCCCAAAGTTTTCAAAAATCGCAATATTAAGTATGGAAGCAAGAAACAAAACAGCAGGGAAGGCCGATTTCATTCTTCTTACGCAGAAGGACACTTGAAAATTTCATCTCGTAGAGGGGCAAGTGAGCAGCGCTCCTAGAAGGGGATTGCACCAAGCAGTACACTCTTCAGCTTAGGGCAGTTGATGCTCCCACCAGACAGGCATGCTTTCAGGCACGCCTCTTTTTGTTCACATCTGGCCTCCATGGCTGAACCACCAGCTGGGGAAAGCGGTTTTTAAACTACAATAAAGGTCGTAAATCAGTCGTTCCTCAGGTAGGGCCCATTCATTGCAGATTTAAGCCTCTTTCGGTGGCTTTTACGAAGGCCTAAGAGCGCAAACGAGGAGCCACGTGACCAAGAGAAGTTACTAACCACATGGAAACAGAAAGGAAATGTTCTGAATAGGGCCCTTTGCCACTCCCAGCATTATCTTCAACATGACCTACCTACTCACAAACTGAAATACAGAAATGGCGGCTTTGTGGTCAATACCAACTGCAATCAACTCTATTTCCTACTCCTTAACAGCGTACCCACATGAAGTTTATGATCTTGGATTTACTATACACTTTTCCCCATCATGCTTGAACCCCCGAACAGGTTTACACCTCAGCTCTAAGAGCCACCACTAATCAGTTCTTCAATGCTGCCAATAAACGGGGAAACAGAAACAAAAGAAGAGAAAAAGTTTCACCAAAAAAAAAAATTTGAACTACAACATAGCAAGAATCTGACATCTACCGAAGGTCAAAAGAACTGCATTTACAGCACTGTTTACATAGTTATCCCAACTCTCGATGACCCTGGACCTTTAAGTTTCACACAACGGTGAGCTTGTTATGATATACCCAATCCACTTAAGCATAGCGCGCGCAGCAATAAAAGCGTGCATTTTAACAGTGAGAAGCGTGGAGCATTCACAAGGAACCCCGGAGCACCTTCAGTCCAGTTACTTAAAGCTCAATGGGGGCAGCGATTAAAAAAAAAGAAGAAACCACCCCCAAACCCTCGAAGAGTCGCTCTGCCCCATTCCTAAGCGTGCAATACCGCTACTAAGCGCAAGCGACTCGCCGCCCCGCTACCCTCTTCCAACGAATTAGTTGCATCACTTGTAAATTCCTCCAGCTGCACGCTACGAAGCGGAGCGCATCACAAGCGCATTCACATTACGCTTAACGCACCAGCAACCGCAAGGAAACCAATTCTTCCCCTCGCTACTTAACACACGTGTGCCCGCGTACGAGATTAAACCGCATCGCTTCGCCAACGCCCGCCCGACACCTCGGAGCATTCATTTTCGCCCCGGCCGCGCCCCA
>NW_009260131.1:2973636-2990226 GCF_000687185.1 Egretta garzetta
CAGGAAGGACAGCAGTGAAGGGTGGGTGCTGCCTTACCCCTTACCCAGGCAGTCCTGTTCTCTCCACCAAGGCCTGTGCAGGTTGGAAAGGTGATATATCCCCTTCCTCTTCCGAGCCGATATTCATGGGGCATCCAGGTTGCTGCAGCAGCGATGTTCCTCAGTCTCTCACAACTGCCTTCCAAGGTGTGGTTCACACCAAGTTGGTTTGGCCACAGACTGGAGAAATCTTGAACTGTGTGACGAATGCTCATCTACCAGGTGTGAACAGGGGTGATCTCGGGGCAGAGACTGGCTTTTTCATGGTGGTGCAAAGTTATCAGGCTACAGTTGCATGTCTCATTGCTACCTGAAGGAGTGGAAGAATGTGCTTACAGAATTCCAAATGGAAAAACTCTTACAAGTTGTGTAGTATATACAAACATGCCATAATACAGTTTATTTTCAGTGAAGGTACTCAGTAACTGTATGCATTTCAAAACCTTATTTTCTTATTTGAAAAAATAACAGCTATAGACTGTACAAAAAGTATTAATTTCTGAGGAGGGTAGTATTATGAAGCAATTAAATGCCCTTTTAGGAAGAAGCTTTGCAGCTTTCATCTTCTAGTCTGAAGCAAAACTTTTCTTTGATTATGATTTTGGGACAGCAATGGACTTATCAGTGAGACTTGTTACAGAAGTGATACTTTTTACTTGTAGAATGCTAGGTCCTCTTGGTGGTATCCAAAAGAAATGCTCCATAGCACTATGAGGTGGTGTTCACCTGTGCTATGGACAGATATATGGGAGGGAAGTTTATGCTTAAGCTATTTTGCACAGTTTAAAAGATAAAAAAAATAGTGCTTTCTCGTGTGTGCTTAGCTTGAGACTTCACAAAGAAGTCTATCCTTTTAAAATGCTGACTTCTGCTCACAAAACCGGCGTCTTTTACTTTGTCCTAATCTCCTTCCTGAACTGAAAAGCAAAGCTTGCCGTTGTCTTTGAGAAACTGGGCAAAATGTGCACTTTTGCAGGATTCTAGGGGGGAGGGGAGGGGGGTTTGGGTTTTGGGGGTTCTACTTGGTTGGTTTTTCTTCAAAATGGAAGAACAGCAAAAATCTGGAAGTACTTTTGGAAAGGTTTAAATTGTCCTTGGCAGTGCTGCAGGCAGAGTATTTAATGGGATATATAGAGGTTATTTTTTTTTATATCAGTGTTGTTCGCCAGTCTACTTCCTTGCACCGTAAACTATAGCAACCTGTAAAATAAAATGGCACTCGTGGAAGTTAATAGACTATCTTAACTGAAACAAGTCCTTTGATTCCTGACTGTTATTTAAAATAGAAGTTACAAAAATTATTTGGAAAACTGAGAGATACAGTAAGATCTGTGCTCCTATATCAACATGTATAATTTCTTTATCAAGTATTATTTTAAGTGGTCTGATCTGGTAGTTGTCTGAGCTCCTGGCATATGAAATATAAGCCTCTCATTTACTGTTTGTTTTTCATCTGAAGGCTCTAAGAAGCTTTTGGTTGAACCAGCTAGAATAAGTTCTCCATGGCTTTGTTAAAAGTCTGTAGCAGAACTGAATGGAGTGAGTATAGAAAGAAATAATCTGCCATAGCATGCTTGGGATAATAATGGACAGGGTGTGACACCATTTGGGAGGGAGGAAGAAAAAAAATCTGAAAAATGGCTTTGCGATCATGCTATAAGCTATGAATGCAAACATGGTGTTCAATAACATTAGAATGATTAGTTGTTCAAGCTGCCTAAATCTTCCTTATTTTCTTTTTCTAGACTTTTATTATCCTATAAGGTTGCTTTTTTGCTGGAAAAAGCATTTCAGTATTTGTTTTCTTAAATTGAGGGTTAATTACAGCACCAGCTTAATAAAGCTTTTTCTTGAGTTTTTCTACATGATGTTGAAGTTTTATTGGAGAACATTGGTTTACCTTATCAGAACAATTTATTCTCTACAATTTACGTAATTTTCATTGCATTATAGATTATAGCTATGTATATAATATTTTGAGTACTTGCTGGCAAGATCTCAAAGCTTACCTTTAAATAAAGCTTCATGCTTCTTCAGAAATCAGTTGGCTTCTACAAAAGAGTTTAAGGTGTTGGTAGGTTTAAGTGGGAGCTAACTCATTTAACCAAGAGTCCATCAAGAAGTTTATATATATTCATGCTGGGAGCTTGCTCTGTTATGTTGAATGAGCTAAGCCACTAGCTCTACAATACAATGTGAAATTACAACATTGTAAAGTATATGGCATAGTTCACAACTGAACTGAGGAATTATACCCTTTCAGGAGGTTATTTGTTCCCGAGTGCATTTGATTCTTTAGCTGAGGCTGCTTTTGAGGTCACAGTCCAAAAAAAGAGGACGTTTTACATATTTCTAGATGTTTAGCAATGATGCTATGTGTTTCCTGCTTGAACAGGCACTTCTTCAGTGGTAGAGAGTCACCAAAGAGAAAGTCTGTCAAAACTAAATTGATAAATCAAAGTGTAGCCTAAAAATACCAGTCTCCTTTTCTATAGTAAAACTAAATTCAGTGCAGTTGCCTTCCCTAATACTGTAGGACGTAGGGTAGGATCATGCAGAAAATATCCACTGATATCAATAAAGCTCACTGCTAAATTACTATTGGTGGGAAGTTTGTACCCTAGCAGAAAGAAACTTGACAGTCAGGGACTGTGCTGTTGCCTCCAAGTCACAAAAAGGAAACTTAAATTGTATATTTCTGAAGTCTTTCTATTAGCTTTCTGCCTTTACAGGTAGTGTGCGTTCAGCTGTGAAATTAGTTGATTGTGCGCAAAACTGTGTTTTTCCCTATGATTTTGTCATAGAATCATAGAATGTTTGGGGTTGGAAGGGACCCCCCGAGGTCATCTAGTCCAACCCCCCTGCAGTGAGCAGGGACACCGCTAACTAGATCAGGTTGCTCAGAGCCCCATCCAACCTGGCCTTGAATGCTTCCAGGGATGGGGCCTCCACTACCTCTCTGGGCAACCTGTTCCAGTGTTTCACCACCCTCATTGTAAAGAATTTCTTCCTTCTATCTAGTTTAAACCTACCCTGTTTTAGTTTAAAACCATTACCCCTTGACCTGTCACAGCTGGCCCTGCTAAAAAGATTTTCCCCATTTTTAACCCATTCCTTCTGTGAAAAGTAACACTTTAAGGTCAAGCTTCTGTATTAATTGCCAAAAGACTTCTAGTAGTATGCAAATCATAACATACTTCAATAGATAAGCTATAATTACATGTACTTACACTGTTCTTGTAACTGGTTCTCAACTGCCTTTCAAGTTCTAAAAGCGCTGTGGGGATTCCAATTCCTCAACCTTCATTTTGTGGGTATGTGTTACGTGGTTTCTTTCCATATAATTCTGGGGCAGCTAGGGAAATGACACTTGAATCCAAATACATGTTTGTTTCAGGCAGAAGCTGAGGAAACGCATGACCAAATCAGGTCCTGTGTGATGTATTACTGGAGAAATAGCCATGCCCCTGGGATAGTCACAGGTCAGCTGGAGAGGTGGAGAGCAGGAGGTGGTGTGAGGGGAAGCTGTAAATCACCTGAGCTTGCCTTCTAGAAGGTGTTTGTAGAAGCTTTGTGACCCATATTTAGATGACTCTGTAATTAAGAAGTTCACAAATTGTGAATTATTCTGCTCTCCATAAATGGAAACTAATGCTTTGAGACACTTTTCTTACAAACAATAGTTGTCTTAAAGCAGTCACAGCAGAGGGCTGCTTGTTTGTTTGGTTGGTTTTTTTCTTTTCTTGATAAGTCAAATCTCTTGCGAAATTTTTTTGCAGCATTTAAGGATTTGAAGAGCTGGAATGTGAACACTCGCTTTTTTAATCTCACCTAAAAATAACTGCATCCTGTAACATCTGTGTCACGATGGTAACAAAGTGCTTTGTTTAACTCACCTTGTTTATCTTGCTTTGGTGGGTTGGCTTTGTAAGAATTAACAGATCTGTAGTTTTTATGGTGTGACTCATAATTGAAGATAACATTGTAGTTGATGGGATGAATTTGGAAGTGATTCAAATAGAATGGATAGACATAGCAAGCTGTTGATGGGTTAAAAACAGGGCTGTAACTCTAGTACTTAGAATAAACAGTGTCTCTATGTATGTTTTGATGTTCTAGCTAGCCCTGGTGTTCAAAACAAACTGATCTAAGAGACCAAAAAGTCAGATTATTTTTTAACTCCTTTGGCTTGTGCCGAAGGTTCACTTCTATGTATTTTCTTCTTTTGTGGGTGTTGGGGTTGTTTTTTTTGGTGCAGGAGAAAAGAGTTTAAATCCTTGAAATTGGTCTGTTAAACTGAATGTTAACTATTTCTGTTTAAGACAGAAGAGTAGATGTGGCTTTTCACACTTTCATCAGCTATCAGTAATGCCCCAGAATGAAATGTATCTTCAATAAATTGCAATAGAAACAAACACAACAGGGCCTAGTTTTGCAATTTTGTTAGCTAAATCCTGGGCTTGAGTAGGGAGATAGTTCTTAGCCCTTCTGCAGTAGGAAGCAGTATCACTGGCTTATCTCAAATATAACATTTTAATCTTTTTTTAGAAATGGCCTTCCTGTCTTGATGCAAGCTGTAGCTTAATATGCTGTAGCATGAGAAAATAGAATACTCATCTCTCTTCCATAAGGACCTAGCTTAAAAGCTGGTTCAGAAACTTGAGGGCAGTCATGTAAAAAGCAGCTATTTTAACAGGATGAGTATATCTGAATCTCAACTTTTGACACACATACTAGCAGTAGTTGTTGTAAGCTTATGCTTTCTGTTTTGTTTCCACTGTTCCCTGTCTGTTGGCTCTTTTGTTAGATGCTCAGTGTGGTATTTAGGCCTTGCTGAAATCAGTAGGAAAACTTCTTGCATCTCAGGTCAGCAATGTGCCCCGGTAGTGATAAAAGCTAACTGCATACTAGGCTGTAGCAACAGGGGCATAACCAGTAGATCAAGTGAAGTGGTTATTCCTCACTACTTGGCACTCAGTTTTATCTGTAATGCTATGCCCGGTTTTTGGTCCATCAGTACAAGAAAGAAGTTGAAAACTCCATGCGAGGCCAGTTCAAGAATGGAGGAGAGACTGAGGGAGCTAGACCGGTTCTGCCCGGAAAAGATGGTGAGGGGTGGCCTCCTAGCAGCCCCCAGTACCTAAGTTGAGCTTACATGAAAGAGTGAGCATTGCTGAGAGCATGGTAGGACAACAAGAGACAATAGGCATAAATTTAAGTACTCTCGTCTGCTGGAGATGGGAGGGCTTATATTTCACTGTGGAGATAACTAAGCACAACAAAGCCATGAGCAACTTGGTCTGAATTCAGTGTTGATCCTACCTTGAGTAAGAGGTTGGACAAGAGATGTCCTAAGGTCCCTTCCAACCTGAATGGTTTGAAAAAACTTGGAAGTTATGAATTGGTGTATATAATTCTTTACTAATGTTTCTGTATGTGAAAATGTTGCTTGCTTCTGGTCTTTTTGAACATGGTTTATCTCCTGATGTAATAAAACTTTCTTCACTTTACATACATCACTAATTTTTAGTTTAATAAATACTGTCAGGAATGTTTTGTGGCCTATGAGATACATGCTGAATAGCAGTCTTGTACCCCCCCAACTACATGTTATATGATGGAGCCCTACTGGAGGAATGTTTACACATCTGATGTATTCACCTTTCACGTAAAGTCAAACCTTTGTTACTTTATGGTCTCTGAAATTTGGATGCTCTGAGCTGATTATTTGTTCTCAAGTGTGTATGAGTATGCCAGTATGGTTGATACAACTCTCTAGGCAGAGGAAGAAATACATAACATAGAATGAAGCTGGGAATTAATAAGAATATTTAGCTTAGTTTTCCTATGCAAAAGGAAAACTGAAGTATGTGGAAATAATCCCGTCTAATATCCTACAACCACCTCTTCAGAAACTTCAAGGAGCTCTTGAGCTCTTTTCTACCTTTTCTGAGGATACTTAGCTTTCCATGAAAACTACCAACCCTAGATGGGTGGGAAAGTGGAAAGTAAGTAAACAAGCTTTCATAGTCTGCTTGTTCTTCACAAGGGCCCTACAATTTGTGGCAGTTAATATATTTTGAATGCTGGTCTAATCCCTGCACATACTGTTCATGGGTGATGGGATGGACTTCTATAGTCTGAGATCGTCACAAAATAAAGATGATGTGGGTGGGCAAGCAGTGCTTACTAGCTTTTACCCTAAAGCTAGAGCACCATGGAGCACTCTTCCTTCCTTTTCTCTCTCATGCAAATAATTTCTTTACTGTTGAAAGCTTTTTTGGTTTTTGAACACACTTCCCATGAATTTTCTTTATCAGTTTAGCAGAAGATCTTCTTTAGCTATGGTTAATTTGGTCTCCTGAGATTTTTCAGAAGCGGCACTATTTTCTTGGGTGATGTACTAGCACTAGGTTGTGTGCACCTAGGAAAGCTGATGTTCTAAAAGCAGGAGTCGTCATACAAATAAGAGAAAAACATTGAGGTAGTGCCATCATTTCTTTACTAGGTGAAGTAGGATTAGTAAACAGAAAGACCAGGGAAGGGAGAAAAATATGGCTACGGGAATTAAGGCAAAGGAAAAGAGAAGGCAGGTGTTGCGTGAGGCTGAAGTGAAGGGAATGAGGCATTCAGAGGAAATTGCCAGCTGTAAATTTCCAAGGATGTCTGGGCAACACACAACTAAAACAATCTGTTAATGCCATGAGTGTCATTGTAAACAGCTTCAGCCTCTACCTCATTCTTCAGTAAAGATCCTTCCCCCAAACCATTCATTTGGGGGTTGGGTGTAATGACTGCAGAGTTTTTATGTTACTGTGCAGTGTCCATGGCAAAAGCTTTCTCCTGAAAGTAGGGGAAAATGCCTTGTAGTTCCCACTTTCTCATGCAGCTGTCCAACTTAGTTCTAAGACTGTTGGTGTGATAGGGTCAGGAAATAGTTTGGCTAATGAAAGGAATGTAGAGAACATGTTCTGTCCTTACACTCTTACTTCATGTCATTCTAGAAATGGCAGAACTAATCCCGCCTGAGTGTCCCTCTTCTCACTGAGCATCATCTGCTGCTGTTGTTAATTGTTTTATGATTTTTCTTTTGTGAGTGCTTCTAATGTACATATTTTATTCTTCAGTGACTTTTGTTTGACTCTCTCTTTACTGTCTTACGTTTGGCCAAACTAATTTTGCATTTAGTTTAATTTATTCTTGTGTGGCAGTAAGCAACTTCTTTGTTTTGATGAATGTCTCAGATCAATGATTTCAGAGAGGCGGTAAAAAGTGTATTAACAGCATTTGCAGATGATCTTAAGTTAGGTGTTACAAACACCAAGTAAGAAGAAATAATACAATATAATCTAAAAATCTGGGAAACAGGAAATTGATTGTAACTCAGTGGAGAGGAAAAATATAAGTAGATGTGTCCCTGGAAAAAATTCGAAGTTCAGTATAACAGAAAACTTGGAAAATAGTAATAGAGAAAGTGGAGGGCAAATTAGATATGCCTTTGCTTGGTGACAGGGCAACGGAAAGGACAATGTCATTGGGGAGTATCTATGGACATCACTTTGAATAGCAGCAGTGTAGTGGCCCCCTTAAAGTAATTTTAAGACCACTCATAGAACATTGTAGCTCATTATATGTTGTTTGTTGTAAACAGGTGGGCACAATTTTGGAGATGATCAGTAATGAACACTTAGGAAGTGAGAGTAAAGGTATGAAATACATGTAACATGGCTGAAGAAAAACCAGGTGGGGACATATTCATCAATGAATATGTCACAATTAAAATAACTGTAAACAAGGATTAGTTATTAAACTTAAAACTGTAGAATAACTTTTCACAGTATGTACAAATCCATGAAAAACAGATTCTAAGAAGGAACCAAACAAAACACTGGGAAAAACTACTGTGTCTTACAAGGGTGAAATCCTCCATCTGCAATCATTTTAAGATGTAATCCCTGTGGTGGTTCACTGATAATGGAATTCTTTTGCTAGCCAAATCTTGCTTGCCATACTCATATGAATAGTGCTGAAGCCTGAATGTGGTCAGAAGCCAAAGAAACTTGCCCCTTCCCTCAGTCAAGTCCTTCAAATAAGTGAGTTTACAGAATTTTTACTGAAAACCTTTAAAATGGAACTCTATCAAAATACATAAGTGAACACAGTGACATACCTATGTACTGCAAAAGGAACATTTATATATAGTACTATTAATTTAAGAGAAATAAATCTTTATCTAAATTGTCTAAGTTCTCAAGAACTACTAAGCTGTAATAAACCTTACCCAAATTTTAACAGGTTAAGCTCTATGAATGATTCTAGTGTCTGCAGTTGTGAACCATGTTAGCAAACTGGTGTCAAGTCTAAGGTGTATGTCCCAGAACAGAGCTGTTCTGCTAACACAGTGGCTAATATAAAGCCATGTTAAAAAAATCTTGCAAGGAGGTGAACCCAAAGTTGTCACCCTTCTGTGAAACTAGATCTGGTAAGCTTTTAACCAACCTGGTAAGCTAAAAGTGGGGGTTTTGGCTTATCTGCTCTTAATGCTATTTCGTAGCCTTGGTTTTTGGTCTAACCTATTGCAACTTTTAAAGCACCTTAATGATTACAACAAGGTAGTTAGTAGGGTTTGTATTATTTTAAAATAAGAATCAAACTGTAAAGGTGGTTTTTATCCCAGATTCCCAATAATCCTTAGTGCTCAGTGCTCTAAGTATCATTGGTGTAGACTGTTGATTCTACACAAACTTTTGCAATATTAATTCTTAACAATCGCTTCTGGGCTTTTGTCTGTTGCTTAAGTCCACTTTCTATTTAAAACAAAACTGCTAATATTCAATTGTGATAGCGTATTGATTTGGGGTATTACCTGCTCTTGCATAGTATTTTTAACTTTTGAGACAATGATCTTTTCTCTCTAACAAGTAAAATAACTTCAGATTGCAACTTAGGAATAGACACACCAAAGATGATTGTTCTGTCTTCAGTAAATTTTTGATATTTAGAGAAGATTGGCAAAGCTCTGTCCTCTCTGTGATTTCCGTGGTTATATGATAACTTTACTGAACTTTGCTTAGAAACTTTACAGCACTTCACATTACTTTTTCAATGTTTGATGGCTGCATAATACTGATTGTAATCTATCTAGGCTAATCTTTTTTTTTCCAGTTATCTCTGCTGCTTCAGTTTTACCACACGTCTTTCAGTCATTAATGTGATTTAAACTGCCCTCAAAGAGGGAGGGATATCTGCAAAAACACTTTATATCCACAGATAACAGTAACACCCCTTCTGGAACAACAGTCAGTCTCTTGCATTCTTCTGTAACTGGGATTGTGGATCACAGAATATGAATGCAAAGATATTAATGTGACTGTGGTAGATGTCACTTGTATGATAATTGATAGATCTTTGTGGCTGCCAAATTCATAAACTTATCAGCATTGGGATACAGTACAGGTTATACCTCCAAGTGAGACTGCTATTTAACTTTGATTCATCTCAATCCAGTTATAACATTATAGCTGAGCCTAAATTCTAAACTGCACCTAGGCAGTTCAGCGTGTTTTTAATGCATTGTCTTTACCTTCCATAGTGTCATACATACAGCTTGGCTATGTACTTATGTCAGGACACATTCCTGGTTCTATATTGAATAGCCTGTGAAATCAAAATGTATTCCCCAGGTGATGAACACAGGACTGTAATTCCAATATAAGTTTCTTCAGCTTGCTCATTTTGGAAACTGATCAACTATTTTTTTTTTATGTTGAAAAAGAAAGGGGTAGAAAGGGGAAAAGAATAGAAACCAAGTTGCTGTCTCGGCTTTTCTTAGAGAGGTGGTATTAAGAAACAGTATGTAGGAAACTGCAGCTTTCAGTTTTAGGCAAACAACAGTCTATGCTGAAGTAAAAGCTCTAATGTTCTTTCCAAGTTTTTTTTGAAGATGAGCTTGTAGCTTCCTGAGTATATCTGCTGCAAATGATTAATGTGTAAACAATGTTGATCCAATTCATTAAGACTCTTGATTTTTTTCAGGTTTTCCCAGCGAACTCCTTGATTTAGAGATGTTTTTTTCTGTTGTAAGCTTTACTGTCTTTTCACTTGTGTCTTTTTTTCAGTCCACCATAAATTAATGTTCAGCCTTTGGCAAGCTATATTTTTAAAATGCTGCTTTTTTCTGTCATACCTGTGACTAAACTTAATCTTTGATCATGCCTATTTGTGGTTGGATTTTTTCACTGTGAAGGGAAAATTAGGGCTGAAAAAAAGAGAAGTATTTCTATCCTTAGAATCCTTTTTCCCTCGTGAGAAGAATCTTCTGGACAGCTTTAGTTTAAGGGAATATCCCTGCAAGCTCTGTTTCTATGTGTCCACGTACCAATAAGCAATTTATTTTGTAGGCAAGAAACTTGTCATCCCAGACTAAAAATGACACAGAGCAAAATCATCCTACCCCAAAGCAAATGGAAGTATTGTGGGTCTGAAACTGTTAGAAACTTCCTGCTCTAAATGAACAGTAGATTAGAGGGTGTTGGTGCCCCAGTTGGTGCACGATCCTGCAGTAGACTAGACTCTTCCAATAACTTGTGGTGATATCTAATGACTAGGTACATCTCTACAAAAAGGCAAAGATACAAACTTTCAGAAACGTTGGAAAGCAAAAGCTTGCCATTGTTATAGGGTGGGCTGCAAGCAAGGGGAGTTCAAATCCTTCAAAGAATGAATTGGAGAGGAGGAGACACTGTGTGAACCTCGTGCCATGTGTGGTTAACAGTACTGTAACAGAAGCTGCCACACATTCCTTTTGTGACAGAGGTCACCACACTTCCAAGGGGGATGTCAGTGACACCTTCAGTGTCAAAAGTTAACTTAACTTCTGCCTATAAGAAAGCATTGTGTCAAAACAACTCCAGTTACTTCCCAAAATGTGAAACATGCAAAGAAGGTGCTAGCAGGTATAGATGGCGAACTCATACGTGTTGATGGAGAGGTCTTTTATAATTTCATCTTTCCGTGTGGGGCTGCAGGAAAGATGGCTGGATGTGTTTTCTTACCAGGGAAGTAGATGTCAATAATTTGGGAAATGCAGGTCTTAAGAGCTGCCTGCCCAGAGAAAATTGGTAATTAGAAGCATGTGTTCTCCTGTAACTGTTCCAGTGAACTGTCTGGATCAGAATGAAAGCCTAGATTAACACAGTGTGACAGTGTTGTACAGATGCAAACCTGGTCTGCCTTTAACTGTTTTAATCTCACTGCAAACTTAGTTGAAATTTTGTGTATGTGTAGGGTCTCTAGTTTGATTCTTCTTTTTTCCCCCTACCAGGATTTTATGTGAAGATGACTTTTTCTGACCAACCTCTTTCCCAAGCTACTTCTGAGAAGTGATTTTTATTTTTTTTTAATAAAGTAAAACTAAAATACCGGCATTTATGACTCCAGCTGTAGCAGAGAAATATGGTAGGATTTAGCTAGGTGTCACCGAACAGCAATT
Source organism: Egretta garzetta (assembly GCF_000687185.1). Lineage (NCBI taxonomy): Eukaryota > Metazoa > Chordata > Aves > Pelecaniformes > Ardeidae > Egretta > Egretta garzetta. The sequence continues at coordinate 2,985,167 of NW_009260131.1, forward strand.
AGCCTTAAACCCAAATCTATCTAATACGTCCTAGATTGCAGGTGGAAAAGGGATTTGGGTTCTGAATCTTAGTTTTAAGTTGTATGTCAGCATACAACCTACAAAACTGAAAAAATATTTCTAGGACAATGTACATGAAATAAAATTACACTTTTCATCTGCTAAGTCTTTCACTCGCTTTGTTTAAAATCGCTAGCTTTAAGGTTGCAGGGAGGTAGAAGTGTTTCAGCTGAACAAGCTTGTGGTTATGGCAGAATAATGAAGACCTTTTATACTGCTTTTTTTGCGAAAGGGGTTGTGTGAGTTTTATAAAATATTCTAGAAGATCTGTAGTTAAAAAAGATGCGACCTCTTCTTACAGCAAAGATGTACATCCCAGCTTAATACTTGCCCTCATGAAAATAATTAGCGTGTAATGTTAGTATTTTTAGTATTTCAGATTCTTAAACTTGAAGAGAAGTGCATTCTGCATGTGATACTCAATAGATCACTCAAGTATGATCAATAATCCATTAGCAGGAATCTGTTCTGTTTAACACTTACCACTAACAAGTTTTCTTTTATCCTTTCCAACTGTAAAGCAGTACAGAGAAGTAGTCCAGAAGGTTGAATTGTGGAGGAGGTCAAAATAGCACCAAAAGTAGTTTAATATAAAGGTACTTTGCAGAAACCACATCTAAAGCAACCTTATTTTTAATACAAAAGCATAGTTAGCCATGTAAGCCTGCCTGTCTCTCCTGTCTAGTTGAGAGGCAGAGTGACGAACACTTCTTCAGTAAAGAGTGTAATATCATGGCCATGAATAAAACAAAATTTGCGCACAAATATGTATTATGCCTAGTTCTTCAGAGCAGTATGAAATGTATCCTGCCTGTAGGAGTAAATAATGAGAACGAATGAAAACCAGACTTATACTTCAAAATTTTTAACTGTGAGTGATGAGCAGAAGGTGCAGCTTTGGGGCTCTTTGGATCTTTGTGGCTTGGTGGATCGGTGGCTACAAATTTTAGTGTTGGTTTGGGGTGATCACTTTACCATTATTTGGAATAGTGATTTAAGGCCCAATTCTATTTTTACTTGCATGAGGAGTTCCAATGCTTCCTTATACACAGGAGGAAGCATAGGAAAAGGAAATCTTCCCATAGGTATCACTGTGTTTGGCACAGTCTAAAATATATTTAACGGCTAGCTTTTCTAGACTGAGAAATCAACTTTGAAAGCAAACCAACAATAGAGGAGTTCATGATACTTTTTTAAAAGCCACGCATTGTCTTTTTTTTTCAGAGCAGGATTTTTCTAACAACCAAATTCTATGAGAGTCTGTTTTTCAAAGTTGTGTAATAAAAATAATTTTCAAATCTATTATGATAGTCTAGACTGCACACAAAAGGGGAACTCAAGGGAAATCAGAGATTTTCCCATGGAAATAGATAATGGGAAGACTAAAATGTTTCATCTATTTTAAATAAGAATTCTAGTCTATAACCTTTCAGAATAGTTTAGTTGCTTTCTTGAGGAAAAAAAAAAAAAGATGGATACAGTAAATTGTTCTAGAAGAAAATGTGCTATTGTTAGCCCTGCTCTGCTGGGTTAGTGATAAGAGCTTATAAAAGCCCTGTGTTATTTCATAGTCCAGAAGCAAAGTTTTTCTTCTCTCCAATATGTATGCTTGTCGTATAAAAGATAGATTAATAGTTTGTCACAGAAACACAAACCAAACTATCTAGTTTAGCTGGAACAAATTTATTTTCTGAAAACCTGAACGGAACAGATTTTCAAAGTGGGAAACAAAGACATCTCTGAGGCTGACACTGTGTTGCCTCTAATAGGGATCAGGGAAGAGCTTCACCAGAGGGGCCTGGAGGAAGGATTTGTTTGAATCTTCCCAGCCTGACACTACATCTTCCTCTGCCTCCTGACACCATGTGGAATAAGGTGCATGTAAGGCAAAGTCTGCAGAATCAGGTGAGCAATTTCTATTAAGAACTTTTCGCTATGCAGTACAGGAGTAACTTATGAGCCAGGGACCACTGCAGATACAAACTGGGTCTCAAGGGTGATAGGAATTTGTTCATATGTGCTAGTATTTGGGTCACAAGCTTGATGAAAGGGGAGACCACAACGCATAAAGTTTGGGAATGGAAGCTGTGAAATGTTACAGTAGTAGGGTCATCCCTTGTGACTTCTGGTAATTAGATAAAATTTGCTGATTAATGAGGCCATAGTTTCACATACGCTTTAAGCCAGCACTGAAATCTAACTTGACAAAGTGATTAGTTCTAACCTGGATATGGATCACTGTGGCTGCAGAAAACATTTTTTTCCAGCAGGGTATGTAGCTAGGATTAAGTGGGAAGGGGGAGTGACAGAGCTCTCTTTCGGCAGCAGTACAGGTTTATAATGACTTAAACTGTGTTTAAAACCATAACTTGGGAATAGAAAAAAATTAAGGGTGAAATAAGACTATGAAATATATCCTCTTGGGTTTGAAGCTTTTTATCTCATTCAAACTTTGACTTTTCCCAGACTCTTACTCAGATCTTCTGCTGTACATGACTGTTCAGGTTAGGTGGGGGATGTTCCCAGGTCAACAGCCATCTGATCAGGTAGTGATTTTTGCCCTCCTTCTTTCATATTTGAGCTGATTCTATGTCTGACATACAATGCAATATACCTCCCCTCAAAAGTATACAACTAAAAAGCTGAGTTACATACAAATAAAGTAATTTCAGATGCATGGGGAAGCCTTTAATTAAAAAAAAAACACTAAAATTCCGAAGTAAAAATTAAAATCCTTTGACTTCAAGGGAAGTAGTTTTTTTCTTCTACAGCGTGTTGTCTGCTATATTCTACTTTGGGCAACACTATTTTAAAATTCATTGGTAAATGAAAATGATTAGCAGCCTGGATTGGTGGCATAAAGATGAAACTGTGTAGGTAAATATTGCTGGTCTATGTGGTAGTTATATAACAGATACAAATAGCATGCATGGAGTGATGTTTTTTTGCAGAGTCTGCAAGAGGTGTATAGCACTGAGAAAGCCAATACAAAATAGTTCTTGTGTGTGGAATATAAGATATATCTCAAGGGATGTGAGGGAAATTTCATTACTTGAAAATGTAAATCTTAATACAGTAGGAACTATGGAGTGGACAGTTCTGTACAGGATTTAGTAATTTTCCCCTATTTTTATCTTTAGTGAAATTGATCTTTTTTTGTCAGTTCCACCAGTCTTGTAGGTAGTGTAAGTTGGCACTTCAAATATCTCTTATTTTAATAGGAGGAAGGAACAGCGAGAGTAATGGAAAAGATCTCAATTGTTACACTACTGCCTAAAGTAAGGTTTGCAGAAAATGAGCTTTCCATTAGCTGGATGAGGTTGGTGACACGAACAGATTCTGGGTGCAGCCCAGTGATCATCAGAAATGTGATGACTGTGTCAGAAATGACACAAATGTGTGGTGGTAAGGCAGGCGGGAGGTCAGGAATCCAGGAAGTCCTCTCGAGTCAGGCACAGCAGGGGACAGGGCTGAGCATAGACCTCCCTACACAGCTCAGTAAAGGACTAGGGGCTTCAGCCTGAGCTTAAATGGGCCAGTGGAGGGAATGTGTGGATGGGGGTCTCATTTGAGGCTGTTCAGGGCAATTAAGGCCTATTGATGCACTCAGGCTCCAAATAGACTCTTAACTTTTCTAGGTAGCTTTTATCAGAAGAATTGCTTTCTGTATAAGGAGAAAAAAAATACTTTCCTCTTGGATTGAGCTTTAGCCACTTTAATTTTCACCCCAGCAGAGTTCCCTGTTACAGGGATTAAACAGTGCCAAGTGCTGCTCTCATTAAGAGCACCTGAACAGCATATTCTTTGTATAAAGTTTACCCTTCCTATTAATTGAGGTTAATTGTAGCTTTGCAATAGCTACCCACAAGAGGAAAAAAAAATTAGTGTTTCTACCTCTGAGCTATAATTTTTATTTATAATTTTTTTTACTATGATTGAAGGTACAACCAGTTAAGACGTGGTAGTTCAAGGCACTATGCACCCACACATACCCAAAGACAGATGCTATCCACCCTCCCACCCCCAAAAAAAGTCAGAAAATAGCATAGGAAAGAAGCCTCACAACATTCACACAAAGTGAAAGTTGAGAAGTCTGTGGACTTTGACTTGCCCATGTTTGCAGAGGAAATATTTTTGACCTGAAACTGTGAAGTCAAAAATGTTAGCTAAAAGACCACTGTCACAACAGGTGAGATGGTAGGAAGGCATTCAAAATCAGCATATTTCAGAGAGAAGCTCCAAAGGAATAGGTTTTATTCTGGGTTTTGGTTTTTGGGTTTTTTTCCTTTGGAGACTGTAGCCAATGTTTATCAATTGAGTTAACTCATTTTGTATTTATGTTCATTGTTCTGAGACAAATTGTCCCTGTGGCAAGAGTTGCTAAAATACTTAAGTATGACATTTGTTTCCCTTGACTAGAGAAAAATCCTCTAGTTTATAAGTGCTCTTTGAATAGTAGTCCCTGACCCAGGGAAGCTAAGTTCAGCAACAATAAATGCTGTGTCTTGTCCCTTCAGAAAATAAAATTGAGGACCTTGGAAAGTTCTTAGAACTTGCTGCTGACCAATATGCCTCCTATTTCTGTCACAGTGTTGGGAGAATGAACTTATAAAGACTTCTCAGAGCCCCATACCTATGTCATCACCTAGAATAGCTTTCTTTTTTACCAAGTTATCTTTGTCATGCAGTTTGTATTTCCTTTGTTAATATACAGATTTTTTTACGGATACTTCGGGAGGATAGTAGTTGCATTACTTGTACTGGAAGAAAACTTCCCACCAAATGTTAACATATAGCCTGGAGGGGACTGTTCAGCCAGGCTTATAAGGAAATAGCCAATAACAATGGTATTTTACTGTTCAGCTGGGATAAATCAGTCTGCTCCATCTTGTATCTAACGCACATGTGACTCTAATCATAATTATTCTTTTTGTCACCCAGTTCTTTGTGGTTTCCATCTCAGCAATACTCATTGTCAAAGAGCAATTTCACTTGTTGAG
>NW_009260131.1:2990260-3015904 GCF_000687185.1 Egretta garzetta
TCTTTCTTTAAGACCATGGGATTTGAACTTTGAACCAATCTTTTCCTATTTTCCTCCTTATATGGTTAAAAACCAAAAAAAATTCTGGCTTATGTAGATTCACCTACTACTAGTCTACCCTTAGATTACTACTGATGCAAAATTGCAAATTGCCCTTTGAAGTATAAATTCAATGTTTGTAGGCTAATGTTACGTCGATGTTTTACAGCTCAGGACTTTGTCAGCGGTGTTAGGGTCCCATCCCATGAAATTCTTAACCCCTCATGTAAATTTGGGCTTATAATCACAGTGTAGGCTTAGCAAAGGCATTACTATATCCTAAGTGTTTAACTAAAGGAGAAATCCACTGGGTGGTGGTTTTTTTGTCCCAGAAGTTGGAGTGAGATCAGGTTAGCCAAGAAGTAATCTGGTCCTAATAGAATGAAATCTACTGTCACACCTGAACTGAGATTGATACTATCAGAGCTGAAAGACAGTTTTCCACCAGCTGCTTTTCAGCCAGGATTTCTCTCAGTAGCTGTGACAAGGTTATCCATGCTTCGATCCATTTATGTGGGCATCCTTCATGAAACACATACTTGCTTGGTGCAATCATCAGAGAAATGTCCATTGCTACCATTTTTTGTTTACTTGACTCCTAAAGGTACCTAGTTTGTCCTTTTTTTTTTTTTTTTTTTTTTTTTTTTGTCTGTGCTCTGCTTTCTATCAACATCAGGAAATCGCCGCTGACAGGATGCCTTGTTAGAAGCAAAACCTCAATACTAGGTAACTATTCTGCTTCTTTAGCGTGGAACACAATTTGCTCAAGCAAAATTCTCTTATCTTGAGGGCAAGTACAGTGACTGTCATCTGTTTCCATCATGAAGGACTATCAGTGCTATTACATATCAGTTAAAGACATTACTAATCCCTGTCATTACTCTTTTCACAACTGCCAACTAAGCTTTTTGTGTGATCATTCTCTATTCCATTGAAATCAAAATGGGGTGGGTTACTATAAGCAAATTTAGTAGCAGGTATATACCAGTGCACCTCATTTTAGCAGAAGTATGTTACAGAGAAATTGTGTGAGGTTATCCTGGAGTGACAGCATAGCCTCTTCAGCTGGAGCAGCTGCAGTCAGGAGTGAATGCACATGTCCTGGAGACAGACAGATGTTTGCCTCAGCTTCCTGTTAACTTTTTGGTATCTCCAATTCCTTCCAGCCCTTTGTGGGGTGATCAAAATTCTGAAGGCTGCCTTCATTGCCTTCCTTGGCAAACCAGCCAAGATTATAATCACCAGGTCATCTTCAGAGGAGGAGCAGTTACATTTCAATGAGTCTGTGCCTCCTCTGGTTTGAGTTGGGTTAGGTAATATACAGTGAGAAGGCACTAGGAAGGTAAAAAACCTCGTGTACAAAGCATATGCCTCTGATATTTGCCACCACCACAGATCCTCTAGGCTTTGACAGCAGCAAAGCATCAAGGCCTACTTCCAGGGGGATGCAGAAGAAAAAGAAAGGGCATAGGTATTTTCAGAAATCAGCTGAGCAAGGGTAGCAGGCTCTCAAAGCTATACTAATAGGAAAACAAAATCATCTGCAGTATCTTCACTGAGGACCATATCTTGATGTGAGATATAATGATCAGTGAATTCAAAGGTGTGTGACTTTCAAAAGGCACTGTTCAGCAACATGTGCTTTCCTGCAGCCTGCTTTGAGAGGGGGATTTGAAAGAACCATGGCTTCACAGGGCAATAAATCTGTTTTTAGTGCACCTAGGACTGAGTCAAAACAGAGCAATCTCATGATGCTAAGCAGTGCTTTATTCAAGTTCATTCTGCCAGAGCAAATGTATTATTAAAATTTTGCTATGCTGAACCAGGCATAGCATGTCTTCCTGCAGTAGGCATAAACACCACATCACGTGTTCAGGTTAATGCAACAGGAGTAGTTGTGCTCATGAGGGTCAAATATGTCCTGCCAGATAAACTGAGATCAGTGAATTTAGAACCTTGGCCTGATGGTTGGGAGTGACAAGTGGGAAAATTTCTTTTGTGATTGACCAGGTTACTGCTCTCCACTTCAACCTGGAAATGCTTTGTGCATGTCTGAGCTGTTCGGGAATTGTGGCAAACAGCCCAGCTGTCCATCCCTGCAAAAAGGTGTCATATGATATTGCTTTGGAAACATGGTGCTAAATTGCATTAAGTCATTTAGTTATGCTAATATGGCTTCTTTGCAGCAGTGAGCAAATCTCTCTTATTTCTGGTTTTATCTGTAAAATACTAAATGTTTCCATCAAAATATCCTCTTGTCAAATGTTCCAGACTAAATTGTCCCACTCTTTAATCAGAGTCATTTAGTTGGGCTTTACACCTAATCTGGTATACCTAGGGTTTGGTGTGGAAAAGCCCTTCTTCCACTGCTGGCTGCATATTCCCTACTCTTCCCTTGCACTGGACCTAGCAAGCATGTGGCACAAAGTGGGAAAACAGCAGAAAACTAATCTGTCAAAACTAAAGTCTTCCTTTCAGATTAACCCGTTGAACTGGTCTGCATGATCACTAGATCTAACGAGAGGGGAGGGACAAGCACTACCTGGGGCTTTGTCTGCCTGCAGTTGTACTGGATTAGAGGAAAAATCAAGATGCTCTTACTATTAGCATTTTAGTTCAGGAGTTCTTGCTTCAATGCAGAAAAATGTTCTTGCTTGTATATTCCAGCCCATTAGACTCGTCTGCTTCTTTCTTTTTCATAATTATTTGATAAATTACTTGCTATTAAAATAATTAAACCATGAATCTTCATGTTATTTACAAATTTTCTCATGCTATTAAGCTGTAATTTGACCAACAGATATGAGCATAATTTACCCTATGATTGCTTAGCTTTTAGTATGTGCTTCTGCAGTGAATAACAGCTATAAAGTGAAGTGGTTTGCCCTTTAAAGTGACATGATGTCATAATATTTCTTTGAAAATATAAAATTAAGTATCATTAAATCCCATAATTATGTAGCTATAGGTTATCATTGCAACATAGAAAATGGAGTCGGATAGCCTGATTCTTCCTTCTGTAGTATTCCAAGAATTCTGTCCAAATTGTACAAGAGAAATCATCATGCTTTACAGGACTTCCCCAGCCCTGTATCTCAGTGTAATTTACTTCTGTTGTCCTCTTTTTTTTTTTTTTTCCTTTCCATGAAATAAGATTTTCCAACATGTTTTTAATAGCAAAGCAAACATCTGGTATGTTTCAGGAGTGTGTATTCTTTTCGAAATAATAAAAACAATCGATCTACATTCTAGTGTCTATTTTTGTTGTTGTTTAGAAAGATCCTCTGTAGAGCCTGATAACCCATGAGTGCCTCTGTCATGAATGTTTTATACAGAAGTATGGTCAGAAGTATGCCTGTAGATGAACTGATCCAGTTGCAAGTATTTAGGCACTTTTGGCATTTAAAATCTCCTGATTCTCTTGTACACTGGATAATGAGTCTGTTTGACTTGGCACCAAAATGATGTGGATTTCATAGGTGCTGTTGTATGATTGGTTATAAGCTATTAGGTTTTTTGCTTTAGACAAATATTTAGAGGTATTGATGTTTTTCCCTGTCAAATTTTCTTTGAGTTTTTTAATGGTTTGATTACTTGCTGTTTCTTTTAAATCTTTACTTCGTTCTAAAATAAATGGTTACTTCTTCCCCTCATTGTGAGTTTAACCTGATTTACGTCTACCCTTATAAAGTTTTCTTTATTTTAGCAATTGCTGTAATTGTTTCCTGGCACTTATCATAGTAGGAAATCTATTGTCTCTCCTTCATTATAGATTTACCTGGTGAAGTTAAAAGTTTCACCAGTGTATTTCTCTCTTGCGTACCTATGACTATAGGGCCTTTTTGTTAGATTCATTTTGCAGTGTTGAAGTTCTTGGTATCTGAGATTATTACCAATTGTTAAAATACGCAACAAGCTTAAAACCTAGAATGTATTTGTTTACTAACTTTATTGCAGGATTATTTGCTCTTGACATGTCTGTAATAGAATTTTTGTTTAGTGCTGTATGTATCTTTTTAAGCTGTTTTTAGAACTAGCTATTAATTCTAAAGATTATGTCTTATGATTGACTGCTCTTAGGTTAGAGGGATATATAATAATGCTATTTTGAAGATAATAGGTGATTCTCTGATTCTGTAACATTACAATAAATATTGCTATGAATACAGTGAAATAAATGGTTTGTGCCATCTACTGGTCTGGATAGGATCTACATTTCAGTTCAGAGGCTGAATTTAACTGAAATGTGTGGTGTGGTAAGAGAAGGAAACTCACCATAAATAACTAGCGCATTTTTTTATTATGTCTTCTCTGTATTAAGTGCTAACTAATGTTAAACATGTGCTAATTCAAAGTGCAAACTAGTACATTAACCCTTTCCCCACCCCTGCCTTCCCAACCGTGACCTACAACTACTTTATCCTAATTTTGATAGAGCCCGGAAACATTTCTTACAGGTAGGTCAGTCATGTTTTGAAAGAATTTAACAGTCAAAGTTGATGGTGTGTAGACTGTGCTGTGAATGTGAACGTGGTTTGTCTAGACATGTTAGGGGGAGTCGTACTTTTCTGTAATAATTCATAATTACAATATATTCCACTATCACTTTTAGTTATAATAGAATATTAAAAAAAGCCCACATTATCCCTTATGGATTTTCTTTGTTGATTATTTCAGTTTTAAGCCTGGAGTAATAAAGCTGCTAGTATGGGGGGAACTTCAGTATAGCACAGTACAGTGTCACATAAGGCCTTTTAGCTGAAATGTCTTTGTATCTTACAGCCTAATAATAGGCTATTGTATTTTCTGTGGTTTTCATAAAGCTCAGATGTCACATTCAATTCTCATTTGTTTCAGTATCATCAGTATTATCACTTGTGTATTTAATACATTTTGTGTACATTCTGATAATAAATATTACTCTGCAATGAGCTTTGTTTCTTTCATTGTTGCTTTTTACTTGTTTATCTCTCAAGGGCATAAATGGTGGATCCACAAATGCTCCAGTGTCCCTCTAGTTATGTGTGTTCTATACAAAGGCAGTAAATCCAAGAAAGAATTAGTGGGGGGAAAAAAAAACTTCACACATTGGAAGAAGCTTGTATGCTTCAGTATCACATTCAGGGGTCCAGATACTTCACGTGCTTATGTAATCAAGGACTCTTTTTTCAGATGAAGTGTAGCCTACAGGGTCGTATGAAAAAGTGGATCAAAAGCAATGATATAGAAAGGTGGTGAAATATTCAGCTTTTCAATTTTTTTCTTTTTGCAGGTAGGTGCTCAAAGCAGTCATCTTTGCTTCTCTGTGACTGATCGTTATGCCTGGGAAAATGAATTGCAGTAAGTGCACAGTTAACACAAATAGTTAATTATTGCGACATTATAGCTGCTATGATCAGAGCAATGACTCATACAAGTGAAGTATGTAATTGTCTATGTAACTTGTTTGAAATCAGTAGGGTTCCACCATTCTCATTCCTGTGTATAACACTTTTTAATTTTTCTTTATATAATTTTTCCTTCAAAGTCTGCTGGAATTTGCTAGGAGGTTTTTTGATATTATTGTTAGAGGAAAAGATATCAAGTTGTATCTGACAGCCTGAGAGAGGCCAGACTGCTGCAGCTCCATGTCCCCAGCTCCAACCAGTAGCAAGGCTGAAAATGTATTTCCAGTAGGACTCTGGCACGTCTCACTTTTTCATTGTCTGAACAAGAAGCAGCTCCTAACTCCTACCTTCCTTCTCATCCACTCTTTAATGACTTTTCTTAGTACTTTCATGCTTTTGTAATATGTAAATGTTGGCTATGAATTTAGGTTAGATTCACTACAGTGGGTAGTATTATAGACAGCTGTTTTGGGCAGGAACCTAAACCTAAGCTACTTTGTATGGCTGGAAGAAAAGAATGCTCCTTTGCTCTGGGCAAGTTGGAAACTGCTCCTTAGTTTTGAAGCAACTTTTACCTTCTTAATATGCTAAACATGCTTTGTCTGCAGCCTCCTGAAAATTGGGAGAAAACAGCTATAGTTGATCCCAAATTTGCAGGTTTATACAAAACTCTTCTTTTAGATACTACTGCATCATGATTAGTCAAAAATAGTGTTTTTTATACAAGGGTGTTGCTGGCTTGAGTTTCAAGGAGTATGCAGCTCAGTCTAATTCTGTTCATTTACAAATGGAATCATAGAATGGTCTAGGTTGGAAAAGACCTTTAAGATCATCAAGTCCAACCGTTAACATAACCCTGCCATCCCACCACTAAACCGTGTCCCTAAAAATACCTACACAGTACACTTGCACCTATTCATTGCAAGAAAAGACCCTTAACTTGATAGGAACCATTATTTTCCTAGTTTCCAATGAATTAATTTCAGACGGGGAGTGCTTTTTGACTAATTTTGTTTCTTCCTAAATTACAAATATATTTTCTGTTCCTCTGCATTTCAGACTTGCTGTCATGGATATAATTGGCAAAACTCCCACACAATTTACATATGCTATGTATACATATATTTATAAGGTTCTTTAATACAACATGGGCCAAGTTTCCTTTTGAGTGAAATTCCTTAATACCTTACTTTATGGGCTGTGTCCATGCAAAGCACAGTTGTCTTGCATGTACCCCCAACGTAGGGGGGTTGCTGGTGGTTTCTGTAGTATTAGAGAAGCCAGGAATTGCAGCAGAATATATTCTTAGACCATCCTTTAGAAATTCCAGAAATGAAGAGAGATGGCTTATCTTCTGCTAGGTATCTTCCTCTGATCCTTCCTTCTGGGTGGGCATATCTGTAAAGCTTTGCTGACTAACTTTACTTTGAGTTCTGCAATCACCACCACCCCCCAAAACACAAACAACCCAAACACAACCCCACCAAGTATAATTTCAGAGGTACAAAGTGGCTCACAAAGAATAAAATAAAGCCATAATGTATCCTGCTGGCAATGCCAGCTCCTAACATCCTTGCAATAGGGCCTGGGGTCCTTCCAGTCCACAGGCACTACTGAGTTGCAGTGTCTGAACACTGAATTACTACATAGGTAGGATGTTTCTAGAAAGTCTATCCATTTCAAGGCAAGGTGGTAGTAAATACATTTCTTTTGTATTGTTTTTAACCCTACTGTCAAGTCCTTGTCTTCTGATGGCATCTTTTATTTTGTTGTTTCAGTGATGGGTCTGCCTTTTTTAGCAAAGGGATATAAAAGTGGTACCTGTCTCTAAACAGGCTGCCTTTGACAGGAACTGTCAGGTTCTCATTAATCCCAACAGTAAGGTCCCAAGGTCCAGTATTGCCATAAAAATATCTGCAGAAGGATTCATGGTGCGTAGCAAGCTTTTTTCTTGCTGAGACAAGAAAAGAAGCAACAACAACCCATTGCTGACCTAGATTAGTGAGCACACAGTTTATTTTGTATTAAGGGGATGTCATGAAGGAGACTAGCATGATGAAGACCAGCTAAAATACTGCAGAAGGCGATGAGGAGCCAGTTGCAACGAATCTTAGTACCTTCTATCACTTAGTCACGAGGTTAAAAGACAAGTTAAATGCCCTTTGGGAGAAGAGGTGATGGGATAATACTGGTGTAAGAATTAATCATAGAATTGAAGAATTAATCATAGAAATTACTGTCTGTGGAAAAAATATGCCCTTGGAACAGAATCAACTGTGAGTGCTAGACATCCTGAGACTAGGGCCTCAGAGGATCGGTAAAATAGAGAAAAAGGTGCTATGACCTGTGCTGTAGATTCACATGGTGATGCAGTGTAATGCTTGACTATCAAGCACTGGACCTGTTTTCAGAAAGGGGATGCTCCTGTTTTGCATTGGTGAGAGCAATCAAAGGCAGAAATTAGTTCTGGGTTTTATGGGAATAATTTATTGGGGGAAAAAAAGAGTCCATTAATTATTGTGGATCACTAATAACTAAGAAAGTTTTTCTGGCTACGCTGTTTCAACCAGGACATAACTCTGTTTGGGCTTTGGCAGGTGTCATTCATCCTAAGGGAATTCTGTTGACCAGAGAAAGGATGGTAGAGCCTTGGATCGCAAGAAGTCTTATACTGTTCCTTGTGAGTAAAATATTCACTGCTGTAACTAAAATCAAATTGAGTTAATCTCTTGGGATTATGTTTTGTATCTGAAAACACAGTGGAGATGGAACACCAGATGTGGTAAGGCAATGAAGCATAATGTCTTGCATTTCTATTGTCATTAAAACTAAGCTTGCAAAAGCTGAGCCTGCAGGGCCTAATAAGCTAGGGACAATCTCCCCAAATCTTGCATCAAACCCTCCTCTCTGTCTTGATGTCTTCCCTGATACTGTGCACATTAGGAGGTGTGATAAATGACTGAGTCCCAAATAGGATTGCAATCAAAGTTTACAATTTATTAAACGAATAGAAGCAAGGAAACAGTGCTGGGTGCACCGGGAGTCTCTGCTCCATCAAGACGCACACCGTACAGTCCCTATTTCTGGTTTATGTATCTTCCAGGAATAGGCGTCTCTTAAACTTCTCTTGCTTCGGTTAGCGACAATCTCTTGCTTCGGTTAGCGACAATCTCTTGCTTCGGTTAGCAATAAAACCGGTTTAAGCTGGTATGGTGGAATGCCTGTCAGGCGACCCCCGCAAGACACAGGAGCTACATACACCCAGTTCCTGTTTTTCTTAGGCTTGTGGTTATACAAGGGTATGTAAGACAGAAGATTGTATTTCATCATGCGGCCCTAGCATTGTTCCATATTGACATGAATCAGATGGACACATTTCACAGGAGGCAAACTTCCCTATCCCACCGAAGTGAAACTTTCATTTTGGGTTTTTTTGCCACCTTCTGTACTGACTGTACAGCCCTGCTTTTAGCATCAGTCCAAAAAAAGCAGTCCCAAGCTCCTCCTTTTGGCCTCACATGGCTTCTGTTACTGCTTATACAGCCAGGTCTTTCACATGCCTCGTATGGCACAACCACCCCTTCCCATGTTCCAGGACAACAGGGAGCAGGCAGCTGGCTTTTAAAGCTCAGCAAATTCTCTGGAGTTAAACCTCCGGATTTAAAACTCTACTCCCCTCAGTAGAGGGCTTTATATTTAGGGCCCTAATTTGCAAAATCATCTACAGGTCTGCATGTGCCAATTCGGAGATTTGACTGAAAAGATGCATGTTCTCAGTGTGCTCTGTGGTCATGACAAAATAGCTGGCTGAGAGCCTGATTCTCCTCGCATTAGAGTAACTGCAACACAAACTTCACTGGAAACTGGATCAGTTTTTGCAGCGGGAACTGTGTAGCAAATCGCCTCACTTCCAGATTTCATCTCCTGTTTAAATTCTTTGACTTGGCTTTTTGTCTCATCAACTTTCCTCCTCCTTCCTGTCCCCCTGGTTTTAACCTTGCACAGGGAGCACGGAGGGCTGCTGGAATGCACATAAACAGGGCACAAAGACAGGGGCTGCGCTGCTGAAAGGTCAGGCCAGCCTGGCGGCACACAATGAGGAGCAGGCTGGGCAGTGGAAATTTACAGCCCTTAGCTGGGCTGCAGATCGCTTCTCTTGCAAGAACTGCCCCACTTGTTTGGGAAATGTGATAGTTGCTGAAGAGATTGTGTAGAAAAGCTGGAGCGCTCTTCAAAGTGGTGTTGCAAAGGTCTGTGTTCCTTTGAGGAGACAAAGAGACTTTGGGGTTATCTATCGCATACTCTAATAAAGGAAACTTGCTTTAATCGCCCTAATTTAAATCTGCTATTTATAGTGTTGGATTCTGCAAATATGTGTGTTTTACCTGTATTTGTTCACTGAAAACTATGTGATAGTAAGCATGATAATTCTGCAGAAAAACTATAGCAAGCATGACTCAGTATGAGAAGTGATTTACAGAAATAGGAATGGGCTTCGTTAAGTTGACTGCAGCGTCTTGAGTCCTTTACTGTGTGTTGTATCGGGGCATACATACGCAGTTATGCAATAATATTTGCTTCTAGCTATTTGCCTTTCATAGGGATACAGAGTGGTAACCAGTGGTAAATGCCAGCATAAAACTTGTTCACCCACAAGAAAGAGCTGTTTGTCAAAGAACTTTGAACTTTAAAAAGAATTTGCTAGACATAATATGGAATTTATCTTTCTACTTAACACTAACTGCTTTTAGTATGAACTCATTTGATGCTGTTTAATTTATTTTTACATGACATTCTAGTAACCATTATCAAAAGATCTGGGTGAAGGGTCAGGACAACAGTCCAGCTATTTAGCACAGTTTTTCTGTAAACAAATCAGTGAATTGTTTGACCAGCGTGAGGTAATAATTCCCCAATGCATTCTGAATGAATGCATTACAGATACAAAGAAGTTTCATTAACTAGTGTGAACCTCCAAAATGAAATGGAAGTATAGAAAGAAAACCTTGTGAAATGCACGTTACAGTTGTAGCTGGAGCTGGGGGTCATGCATTATGTTTTGGGTCTGGTTATTTGGAAATGATTAATTTCTCCTGATTGTAAACTGATTGTTGTTGCTTATATTTCAGTACTGCCTTAAGTCTGAACTCTTCTTCTAACAGGTGTTACCCTGTGACAGGCATACTAGACATTATTTTTCTTGCCACAAAAAGCATGTAGTTTAAATTAATGAGGTACAGTGTCCTTACTGTTCCCATCTTGAGGGGCTGAGGAACTAAGGGTCAGGCATACTGAGTGACTGTTAATCAGCGTCATGAAGGAGTCTGGTAGAGGCAAGCTCTGGGCTTTGTTCTGGTTCCTCAGCTGCAAGACCCTCTGTTTCCCTGCCTGTATTCCTTTAGTTGGAATTAGTTATTGACAGCCACATCACGTGGCTTGGGACTGTAACTGTGCTGTGTGTGGTGCACAGACCCCAGGCATCTCCCTCTACATCTATACCTGACCCACCTTTAGCTGAAGTCCTGTAGAAAACTAACCTGGAGGATAATTTCTGATGGACAAAGACCTGATATCATAGGCTGAGCATTGGCTTTTTGTTTAGATGACTCAGTAATAAAGAAGGGTTACATATATCTATCCTTTTTCTTATTCTCATTTGGCTTCAGTAACGCTTTCAAAGTGTTTATGAAATGCAGCCTTTACCACAGTCAATACCAAAGAACTACCTGCTAAGTATGTTAAATTAATTCCTGACAAATATGGCTTTTCCTCTTTGCATACTTTGTAATGATCCATACAGTTCTTTATCAAATATGCAAGCCTAACCTGCCCCCAAGTCTGTTCTCCCAGCAGTGAATATCTGGCAATTTACAAAGGCAGTGATAAGACTGGAAAGTGATCAGGAACTTGCTGATCTTGGGAACCTTGTGAGACCTAAACCAGCAGTAATCTATTCTACCATGAAGCTGAAAGTGGTTTGGCTGTTCTGCTTAGATACACCCAGTGATATAGTTGTGCTTATGGTGTTTTTCAATACCTGCATCTTTGCAGAAACTCTGTTATCAGAAAAGATAAGCATTGGAGCAATTCAAAATTTGTCAGACAGGGCATGTTGTCAGTTCAGGGTGATATTTTAAAATACAGGGCAGCCAGTATGGTTATAAGTATGTGGAAAGTATATCACTAACTGATGACTAAACTGTTATTCTAATGCAATAGAGAGAATTCAAAATACTAGCAGCCTAGGTTATCACTATAGATGTGATTTACAGTACTTGTTCAGAACAAGCTGATAAACAGACATTAAAATTAAACCATATAGATAAGCTTTGGCAATATATTCCACAAATGTCTTGTGAACTACTGAAAAGTAGTATTTATCACTTGCTGCTATTTTGCATGCCACTGCTTTGTGAGAGGCAGCATGTTAACGCTGAGTTTAGGAAGGAATTACTTGACTCACTAATGACAACCTTATGCAATAACTGCAGCATTTCAAACATTACTTTGGTGCTTTTATTCAGCACTTCTAATCTGCTGTTTAAACAGAAAGACAGCCTTAGGCGGGCTAATTTAGGCTAATTTAAATGGCTACCTAGCTTTGTGGTAAAGGGAGCAACAGAGCTTCTAGACATCAATCCAGCTCTAAACCTCTATACTATTCACAATCTGCACTAACCATGAGATTCTTGGCCTTAGGCCTTCCTCATGAACTGCTCCATGAAATACCATAGTGGTAGGGTCCATGTGTGACCACCAGGTGACCAAGTGGAAAAACGGTGGAGACTTACTTTCTAGTCTTGTTTCTGACCATTTGAATGGACACTGACTTTCATAAGCTGTATTCCATATCACTGAAACAGGGCTAAAAATAATATCCTGAAATGAATCTCTGTCCCCACTTACTTGGGTATTTATCTAATCAGTCTTTTCCATGAAGACTGAAGTAAAGAAGGGACTTGATGCTTCATTGTGAAGTCTCAGTACGTGTAGGGCAGTGTGCTTTCTGAGAAACCCACATAATAATTCCAGGCACAAATGATTCCATTTAACCTCTAGAAGTTTCCTTGCTGTGTGGGGAATCCCATTTCCTAACAGACCAGCCAGTTATATCATGTGGAAAGAAAACTTTTGTCCAGCGACCAGATGCCTAAATGCAAAAAGAATCTCCTTCTCTGTCCTTCTCTTTTGCGGGCCCTAGATACAAATTATTGTTCAATTTGAAAATCTAGTTCTCAGTTCTGGCTGCCCTTTGTAGCATCACCACAAAATTTAATGTAGTATCAGCTGAGTATAGAAAGATACGTCAGACTTGCAGCATAGAATGCTCTTGGAGGCGATACTGAAATGTGCTGCTTAGCTGAATACGTAACTCCATTAAGAAAGGTAAACAGGAGGATGATCTTTGTTGCTCTTTAGAATAACTTGGCCAAGCTCCAAGAATGTTTGAAGGCAAAGAATGTTTCTTATTCTTAAAGCTTAAACAGTGCTAGATACCTTCAAGACAAAGCAAGAAATAAGGAGCTTGCCAATGAGTATGACTTTCCCAGCTCTGAACAGACTCTCTGCATGCTGCCAGAGATGATTTGTGACCTGTCACGACTGTTTCAATGGAGCTTCAGTTGCCAATATTAGCACAGGCTGCTCTCAGAGTAACTTGGATACTATCTGTGTACACGAGGTTGTTTAGTGTGAGCCTGCAGAGTGGTAATGACTTGTAGGGGTTGGTTTGTTTAGCTTTCCTTGAGATTGCAGAAGGTCATCTCTAGTAGTAACATAGCTTATTGCAGTTCACAACACTGTTTTGGCTATGGATTTTACTTAAAATCCATTCCTGGCGAATAAATGGTCACAGATTAAAAGAATAACACACTGGTCAAGAGTACTCTATGACCTACTTGGGAGAGGTAGAAGGGATCTACCATCAGGTCTCAGCTGGAGACTAAAAGTTGTTTTGAATTTATCTCCCCAGTCCGCCAGTGGTCTGGGAAGAAATCTTGCTTAGGCTAACAGATTGCCTCAATGTCAAGAACTATACATGCTTGGAAGACTTCCAGTCTTTTAAACTGGACCCGAACCCCAAGAAAACACAAACTTAACCTATTTTCTTGCCTTTTACTGTACAGGAGCTGATAACTCTGATTTCATTTGACTCCAAAATTAATATCTTGCCTCCAGTGCTTTTTAAACAAACAGTATATGTGTACTTGAAGCCAGGAAGCTTGTAGACTGATGCAGATTTCTTCTTTCTTCTTCACATTTCAGGTTTATCTTCTTCCCTACCTGTACCTCCTTAGTTCTTTCGGGATTTCATCACAGTAATGTTAAAGACCCTGAAATTCAAAGCTGATTCATAATGTTTGTGTTTCCTGTAGAAATACAAAATATTAGTACACTATACTGCTAACATACTAGTATTTTATATTCATAGAATCATAGAATCATTTAGGTTGGAAAAGACCTTTAAGATCAAGTCCAACTGTTAACCTAACCATGCCATCCCACCACTAAACCATGTCCCTAAGCACCTCATCTACCTGTCTCCCCTGGGCCTACTGTGTCACAGTGTCTCCCATGATGTTCTAAATGCCCTCAAATTTAGCACTGTCGCGACTGCAGGGCTGTGAAAGAAAGATCAAGATCAAACATGTTCTGCGTGAAGCCTATATGGAAGACACAGTATCTGAAAGTAGCTTGATTAACTCTGTGATACTGTGCTGG
Organism: Egretta garzetta; assembly: GCF_000687185.1. NCBI lineage: Eukaryota > Metazoa > Chordata > Aves > Pelecaniformes > Ardeidae > Egretta > Egretta garzetta. Next base: position 3,004,408 of record NW_009260131.1, read on the forward strand.
GTCTGTGAAGTAGCAAGGCCTGGATTTCCTTTAAGTTTGTGTCTCCTTTTCAACTACTGGTGCCAGTTGAAGCTTCTCTGTTAATTGTAGTACTTGATACCCAGGCATCTATGGAGTTTGTTTACCTGTATTGTATGACACCTTTTAGCAAGCTCTAAAATGGTCAAACCAAAATATTATCATACAGAACTAATGTGAATATTTGTATTTTTTTTTATTAGAGACCCATAAAATGTTGTTATTCAGATTCTGAAGAAATCTGGACAGCTACCTCTGGAGCTTCACTGTCTCTCTCTTTTCAACACAGAGCTGGTGTTCTGCAGTTCTCAAGTGGTTTGGGGCATTGAGTGACATGACATCCTTTGAGAAAATGGTTTAATAGTCAGGGGGCCTGGTCCCTGCATTTTAAGAGAGCTGCCTGATCCACCCACGTAATTTTCTATAGAGATTACTCATGCGTCTGGCAGAGCTAGCCTGCCTTTCTCCTGAGCTGGCCATAATGCAGGTGCAAATTAACACTGTAATGTATTAACTTCAGCTCATATTGGGGATGAAAAGCTGAAGAAAGCCTTAATCTGAGTTCATGTCTGTGTCCTTGCCTGAAATGTGGTTTTTTTGAGCCTGAGACTAGTGATGTGTGCATTTTGAAAGCAGTGGATTAAAGGCGCAAATTATGAATTGCAACACTTTTATGCCCTTATTGAAAATTTATCCCATCAATTTCAAGGGAAAACAGTTCTCACACCAAGGAATACAACTGTAGAAGGTGCATTCATGTGTAGCCAGATCCAAGTAAAATTAAATCCAAAGTGGCAATAGCCCAGGATGAAACTTGATGCTAATTGTACATAAATAGCTGAGGGACTGTCATATGACAGGCTATAATCAATAAAACATGCCTGTTGTGACTAATCTGCATGTCAGGTGTCCTTACTGGGTCAGAGCATTGGTGCTGTTGTATACCTTGCTGTCTCATGGCTCTGCAGGTGATTTAAGAGTTGTTAAGGATTTATTCCTTGCCTAGAATTAATTTCTGGTTCTTTCCACCAAAACAAAGAACTGGACTGAGCAAATGAGTGAAACTGTTGTGCAGATGCTACACAGTTTATCTATAGTTTTACTAAAATAATTTACATGCAGAAGTGCATTCTTTGAACAAAATTTACTTTCCTCCCCAATAAGAAATTTAAGTTCTCTTGTTTTGCCCAATTGGTGGTCATTAGAACACTTTGAAAAGCTGAGGTCAACCTTGGTAGATACTATTCATGCTTTTTTTCTTTGCACAATGTTACTTGTCCGGAATTGTTCCAAGGGACAAATGTGTTCAGTAGATAAGATTTATTTTTTCAACAAGAACAGTTTGGTGCTTTTTGTAATCACATCACAAATACTACTTTAAGAATTTATTTGCTGATTCTTGTATGTCCCAATTTCTAATTGTTTGTAGTTACAATTGCTTGTAGCTCTAATACTATAAATGTTTCTGGAACTTAAGTTGTTTGTTGCTATATATTCATCACATGAGTATATAATGTGGTTTTGTGGCTTGCAGGTAGTCAGAGAAGCACTGGCTAGTAGTCTGTACAAAATCACACAGTCACGTTGCTTTGGCTTCCTCTAGCATGTGAAGTGAAGGTGCTTGACTACCTCACATTGCTTTTCCTGCTGGTGCAGGAGTACTGTAGAATCATAAATGTCTACACGCAAGTTTAGAAGCGGCTCATGAGATGAGCCCTGTTAAAGAGGTGCCCCTCTGTATGACAGTTCTTGACAACACTGCTTCACCTTGACTTTGGAGAATGAGTTTTGCATAGTCTAGTTTTGGGGATTGCTGAACACATCCAGTTCTTTGCTGACATCTAGGTTTGCATCCACTCCTGAAAGTAGGCAAAAGTCTTCAATAATTAGGACAGTGTAAGTCTTGAGGTAGTGTAGGAGCTAATTCAGTGTGTTCGCAGAATATCCTATATTTTTCCACTTTTCCCTGTGCTTGTTTTCCCTTATTTCATAAATGCCACGTGAGGCTCATTTGAAACAGAGCACTGATGAAGGTCCCCAAAACCTCTAGCAGTTGCAGTGGCCCTTTAGCACTTCTCAGAGAGGTACAAACAAGGCTTGAAGGGTACTCCAATTTAGGCCAGGCAAGAATTTGTTTGGGATTTGAGGAATCCTCAGGGATTATCCAGCTAAATGTTTGGTTATTGAAGAAAAGCTTCTGTTCTCACTTGTACAACCATTTATAATCTTCCCTGTTGAGTCCCTGAGTCCCTTTTTTAACACTATATTTACTATGCATTCTATTAGATCCAGCTTCCATTTGAAATCATGAGGAGCTAAAAGCAAGAATTTAGTTTCAGGCAATGCTACAGTCTTCCCTGGCCCTCTGAGGAACACCTCAAAACACAGTGCCCCACATCAAGCTTCATTCATGCCTTATCTTTCTTCTAACCAAAGAGTCCCTGAGCTGTATTTCCTCATTTCCCTTCTCTTAATAGTCCATTTTTCTTTCTCACCTTCTCATATTACTGTCCTGGCATTCTCTTGCATGTGATATTTATATAGTTTGTAGCTGTAAATGGATTTCTTCTGGACATTGAATGGTCTGGGAATTGCATTACACTTCAAGGTGACTTTCTCTCTTATTACAGCTGTGATCTGTCTGCTAGTGGGCACTGAAGTCCTAGCTCTACCCTGCTATTGTCATTTGATGCATTTTTCCTCTTAAATAAGGAAAAGGATTTCCTTGAAACAAAATGTTATTCTCGGCCTAAAATCACCTGACAGTTTCTGATGAAGTCACATTGTAATCTACCTCTTTCATCCGAACGCATGAAGAAAGCATCAGCACTTTACCGTGAAACTGTTGGTGCTCAGCTTTTAGAAAACTTGAACTTCTGGGATTGTCATGGATCTTGCCTTCACTCCTGGAATCAAGTCCTAATGTAATTCTGAAAGGGGAATACAGATTAAATTAAGCAGTATAATTTGCATTTAAAACATTCTCTTTTCATATGATAATCGATTAGAACTGAGGCATTGTTTTATATTTTATTATATGCATATGAGAGATTTAGGACAGGTTCTTGCCTCGTGGTGTTTTGATTCAGATTTTTGTGTGAATGCATCTTGATATGGTTATTTGGACAGCTATTTGATCCTCTATTTCAGTATTATTAATACTTTACTAGCAAGAAACCTCTTTCTAAAGGCTCAGAGGTTCTATTTCATTTGGATAAACATAACACTTCACATCATCCCCAAAGCACAGTAAGATTTTTTTTCTGGGGGGGAGGGGGGGAATTTCTCATCCTCTTTCTTTATGAACTGTCATGAATGATGAAGGAATTATGACAAGACTCCACAGATCAGTCTCAATTCACCACATAAACTTCACCACATAAACTTAACCTGTGCTATTGGAGAGGAAGGGTTGGTGTCTGAATTACCATGTTTATCATAGAATGTTTAGGGACCTTTAGAGGTCATCTAGTCCAACACCCCTGCAGTGAGCAGTCTGTTGTTAGCTCTTCGTCTATACACAAGTCTATGGTGAAAGAACAAGTGCATTTGTGTGTGCATCAACCCTAGATCCTTCTATTTTAGCTCTTTTCAAACAGCAGGCAAAAGGATATAAGAGAATAAAGTTCAATGGGGGGTGGGGGGAAATACTGGTGGTGTGAGGTGTCCATTTTACACATATATGACTGTATTAACTGCTTAATGGTTTACCTTTTCTGTGATTTTTGAAAGTTGTCCTACAAACCTAATGAGAAATTTACTTTCACATTGCAAACTGGAGCACGTGTAGTTTATAAACGTATTTCACAACGTGAACTGTAGGTTTACTCCAGGTCTTTTTACTTATAGTAGTTTTTGCATGGCTTGTGTTTTCTTGTGATAACAAATATGCCACTTCTGAGATGACTAATGGCACAGAGTACTAGAGTGGGTTTTTTTTCCCAGTCAAGGACAAATCAAAACAAAAGAAGTATAAGCAGACACACCCAGTGTTGCATGTTTGTGATCATTATGTACAGGGCATTGCTCTTGCAAATATACTCGGAGACAGTGTATTGTTTCCAGCATCAGCCCTTTTTACTGTAACCAGAACTGGATTTAAATATTTTAATATTTCTCATTCTTAATATTTTTTCCTTAAATGCCAGTTAAAGGAATGTATTCGCACAAAAAGTTCCACTGGTCTTGCAGAGACTGCACGTGTAAGTAAGGCTATTGGAACAATCACTCAGGTGAGTTTTGCTCTGCAAACAGAGCAGTTTACAGGGCCACCAAGGTCCCTGTCCCACGCCAGGTCTCCCATGTTGCCAGGCTGACTCCCATACCAGCCACCCATCAGCGCGCCTGGCCTGGAGGGGAGGCGAGGCACAGCCCCGGGCTGCAGCCTGTCTGCATGTTGCATGGCAAAGCCCTGCTCCCCAGAGATATGCTCACCTGTATCAGCCTTGCAAGGAGGCTCCTTCACTTGCCCTTCTTTCTGCCTGACATATTTGCAGGAAAACAATCTTTAAAAAAGAAAAAATACTAACCAGACATTTTATGCAATATGCTTGCAAAAAAGGGTATTACTTGATATATAACAAAGTGTATTAAAATGTAGTGCTGTAATTTAGAGTTGGGGGGGGTCTATTTTAAAGTTGTATGTGGTCAGCATGGGATCTTACAGTGGCTCCTTCTGGGCAAAGAGCACAGTGGGACATGCCTGTGGTCTTTTTCTGAGTTTAAACCTTTAAATATCTATGGTGTGTAACGGGATTCCATATCACTTTTTTAAAAATAATCTTTTTTTCTCCTGTTTTATTTTATCAAAAGTCCAATTAACAGTGGCATTCAGTGGTCACATTTTGAGATGTATTTAGGGACAGAAAGACACCTCAGACAGTTTTCAGACGTGCTTAATGTTTAGAATACAATGTTTTCCCGCATCCAAGTCTTTTCTTTATGCCACATAAAACAACCCTGCTGAGAGAAAAGAGCACATGGATTCAAGTGCTTTATACCAGTGACTTTCTCACTCGTTAGCAGACGCATAGCTGAAGTGTGCGAGGCTGTTAGACCTTGTTCTCAATTTCAGCTCAGTAATTCATTGTTTTGTTCCCCTGGTCTCTAGGATCATGAGGAGGAAGTACATAATAAGTTTGTAATTTAATTACCGCTCTTTAATCCTACTCTTTTTAGCAAAACTGACAAGAAAACTGCTGTTCAGATCATGGAGGAGCCCTCAAATTAATTTAAGCTGCTATGCAGGGATATTCCCTGCATTTACTTAGTAGCACTTTGAGTTTCTGAGCATCAAAATAATTTATTTGCAGAAAAAATGAAATTTGTCTGTGATAAATATCAACCTGAGGTCTTCCACTGTGTTATGTTTAGAATTAAGAGAAGTAACTTTATTCACTGTACAGATCATGTTTAGTTAATTTAAATATTTGACAGATCTTTTAGGATGCGACACTATAGGTTTCCCTCTACATAAGCAATATAGCTTATTGATGATGAGAAAAACGGAAGGCTCTGGCTTGCTGCTACATTACCACAGTATCTTACATTTACAAGCCAAAAAAGTTAAATGCTTTAAATGAAAGATTGTTTATAGAAGTAAAGAAAATACTGGCAGAAGTTTCCTTTCACTCCGTATGTGGGTGTATCTGGCAGTATGCACATTTGCCATATTCATATCCATCAAGATGATTAATTACAGAGTTTTGATGAATTCTAGTATGGCCAGAAAGAGTAAGTCTTGGTAAGCATTACCAAGTTTTGTGAGGGTGTTTATTATTATTAGGCTAATAATATTAAGATTCATATTAAAGCTGCAGTTCCTAGAATTTGGTGTGGTGGTGGGTTTTTTTTCCCCAAACCATGTATCTGGTATTTATTAAACAGAAGACTGTAGAAATGGGAGTGAGAAGGATGGGGGGGTGTCTGAGAATGGGACAGTTATGTGAATATGAGTTTTTATGAAGGAAATCATATAATGAGGGGGAACTTTAGAGGAATGATTGAGAATTGATGAATTGGACAGGACTGACAGATTTTAGGGACATGGTTTAGTGGTGGGATGGCAGGGTTAGGTTAAAGGTTGGACTCGATGATCTTAAAGGTCTTTTCCAACCAAAGCGATTCTATGATTCCATGATTCTATGATTTTTTTTTTTGAATTTTGGAGGGAGCTAAAGAGAAGCTGAATTGATGTTTTCAAGGTATCTGACCAAATATTTAATTATTAGTCTGCTGTCATAAAATCTCCAATTTTCTAGGCCTGTAACTATAATAACACAAAGGAACAAAAATAAATTTAGGTATGTTCAAATTTTTTAAAATTTCAGCTTTTAAACCCACAGTAGTTTAAATGGGTTATTCTGTAAGTGTTCTGTTTTAAAAAAACATCCTGAGTTATGTGTTAATTGAATCTATCTTGCTCCTTTCATGTGGCTTGTTGACTGACTAGGAGATAGGAACTGGTGCATTAAATACTACTTGTCCTTTTATATTGACAATATTTGTAAACAATAATGCATCTGTACAAAAATGTGCACTATCAATAATTCATGCCTTTTCAGACTTCTGACTCTTTTCAAAGTCAACACTAAAATAAATTTGGCAGTAGATCACAGAACCTCATTTGGAAGATGAGGCCTTACACAGGCTGAGAACTACCTACAGAACAGCCCATTTAGCACTATCATTAATTTGAAAGTTTGATTTTTATGGTAAACACACACTGATCTCAGACTGATTCTCTTCTCTGGCTAACTGTTTTCATTCCTTCACTTGTAGTGATGATACTGATTCATGTGCAGCTGTGCAGTAACTTGGACCACCCTTTGGACTGAGTTCCCTAGAAAGTACTTTTCTTAAGGAGGGCTTATTTTTCAGCTGAATAAATAAACCAGCCTGTCTAATAGGCGCACAACTGCATAAGTCAACAGAAAGGTACGGGCAAGAATGGTTGATTAAAGGTAATGAAGACTTTGTGCTATTTTGTTGAGGGGGGAGTGCTTTTGGATAGTTGCTCTGCTTCTCCCATAGTAACAACAGGAAAACATCAGGAGAACAGGAATTTTGAGAAATTGCAAGATTCAGGTTTGAATAAATAATTGCTCAGCAATTAGCCCACTAATGTGTTGTTACATGTAAAACATCTTAAGTACCTATTTGCTACAATCCAAAGGTAGGCTCCAGTCCTGTAAGCTGTTTCTTGTCAGTAAGACCTTGCAGTGTTGGAGGCCCCTTATGACAGATGTTTGTACAGACTGACAGACTGTTCATCTGAAATAATTTAGAAGATCTGGGCTTTAAGGCTTAATTGTATTAGTATGGTATGGATAAAGCCTTTGTGCAAAGCTGTTGCCTTCAGTGGACTGTAGGAGTTCAAATAGATTTGAATGACTACAAAGGTTTAAGGTTGTAACAGCTGCTGTAAAGTTGGGTGATGTCACACTGCTTAGTGTTTCAAATCTGTGAACCTGATTTGTAATTAGAACAGTTTTCCTACCAAAAATCACACTGAGACAGTAAGGTAGCAAAAAATTCTCCTGTGGTTCCTGGGAAAGTTTAAGAGTTTGTACTTCTGAATTCCACTGAAAGCCACCTTTGAGCTTTCAGAAATCTTCCTTAAGCGCTTGTACTGTTTAAGCTTTTCAGAAAATCTAGGAGAGCCTCACTAAAGAGCTGCTAGTCTCTATTACAGAGGAAGTATTTCATCAAGAGTCAAGAATGGGACAAAAAAGCAGCAGCTCTGAGGTAGCTGTGAACAGGTCCTTTTCACCTCATTGCAGTGTAACTTACTACATTAACATCAATAAAGTTAAACTTTGACAATTATTCTGCTCATTACTGTTTCAGCTGAAACACCAGTTGTTTCTAAATCTGAAAAACTAAATCTTGCCTTAAGCTGATCCTATTGGCTTTTTTATACCACACTCTGGTCGTTGCTGGGGAATAGTTCTTCTAGTAGAGATAGGCATCTATTTAAGCTATAGAATTTTTATATAGGAAGAAAATATCTTAAATATTCTGCTTTATATTTTAATCCTAACCTAGTTGTTGTAACTTTAGTTGGTCAGCAAAACTTAAGTTGTCTTGCTGTTGACTGAAGATCTGTGCCTTTGCAAAAAGGCAATTATGTTAATGGCTTAGCCCATCTTACAAACTAATACTTAACTTTCACCTTCTTTGCTTGCAGCAGCAATGCCAGTAATAGCAGTCTGTTAAAACTGCATGGAAAATTACATTCAGTGCAGCCATTTGGAAAAGATCCCTTTCCCCTGCAGAACAGAACAGATTAGGTAGCTGTACATGTCCTGGAAGAAAGTACTGCTCTAGAACTATCTCAGCTCAAAGGAAAGGTTTCTGTTCAGCTGTAGACATGTATACATTAAACTCTCTTCTAACATTTCATTTACAGGTTGTTTTTTTCCCCCCCATTGCTGATTTTTTCAGTTGGTCGGGGTTTTTTAGTTCTTTGGGGAGCTTTGTTAATATGTACAAACCTATCAACTTCAGTTTTGCTGTGACATTGCTTACATCTACAACTAACTGGAATTTGTTTGCAGGAATTGGTGCAAACTACTGATATGTGAACTTGTGAGGTTGGATCTGTGAGCTTTGTTTTCAGTCTTGGATTTGAAAGAATCATGCCATCTTTGAAATAATTCTGTGGTTTCCAGCTTCCTCAGAAGCCAAGGATATCTAGGATCATTTGGATAAGAGGTATAAAAGCCACAAATCAGTCATAAACTGAAAATGGCACCCAGTAGTCATTTAAAAGTGATTCTTGAATATTTACTTTGATTTTAGTGGGCTCTGAATTGTCTCAGTAAAATATTTTTCTTCTTATGCTGATTTATTTATGCAATTTTAAAATAGTAAGAATCTAAAACCCTGAGAAGTTACTAACAATGCAAATAAATACAATAACATCTTGTTAAAATAATAATCTTAGCAGTGAGTCCAGTGGTGAACATAACTAGGGACTTCTTATTTTATAGGAGGAGTATTTTTGCCAAAGAATCCTGCAGTATTTGGCGCATGTTAATTCTGTTCCGCGTGTGTTACGTTGCACCTGATATTCATAGGTTGTGAAGTGGAAGAACTATAGAAACAAAAACTAATTCTCCCTATTTTGTTGATCTCATGAAGGCTTGTGTATAGCTGTGATCATATTGCTAGGAAATCAAGGGACCAAAAATAAATAGGTCAATCCATTGTAGAAAAAAATATCCCAGATCTATAAGCATTCTGTCCAAGTGAGGAACTGAGGATTAAACCTCAGGAGTGGCCAGTGCCTTAAATAGTTAAGTGAAAAGGTCATAGCAAAGTGGCTTGTAGCCAGTATCAGTTATCCAGGCTTTTACATTCACTGTCAGTCACAAAGAGGGAACACACACATACTGGAAGAAGGTAATTGTTGCAGATTAGAGCCCCATGTGAAATGAAAGAGCTATCAAAATTCTTCATAGTTGCTTGGCATTGGTTCTGATAATACAAAGTTCTCTATCATTATTATTTTAAAATGCAGCCCTCTACCACAGACTAAACAAAAGTCTCACAAGACAATAGCGCCAGCCTGTGAGTAAGTATATTTAATTGCTGTGCACAGCTGGAACTGGCAGGTGAAAAGTAGAGACATGATTGATGGTTCAAATAGGAAGATTTAGATTTCTTCTACTTTTTTCCTGTTTAACTTCATCTTATATTTTAGCTGCAGACAGGATTTTGTTGTTTTGCCCTATTTCAGAGCTGTTATTATTTCACATACAGAGAAACATTTTTTTTGTTTTCTCTTGCATATCTCATTGGCAAGAATAAAAAAAGGCACAATTCCCTAGTGTTGGGGTCGCAGTGTGCAAGACTGATCATCATATAAGCTTAAAAAATAATACTCATGAAATGTCTCTTGTGAAACTCGCACATAACATTTTTTGATTTAGTGTATGTGAAGCCAACCCTATGATGACAGTGTTAAAACAGGTATATGCACTTGAGCAGAGATCCATAATTCATTTTCTTCAGGGTTGTGCTTAAAGTACTGAAGAGTTTTCATGCCAGGAAGGAATACAGGACACTTTCTTAGTCGTGTTTTCTCTCTTGCCAGTCATTAAGTGTTACGCAGTAATATTGCTTATTATATTTGAATCGGCCAACACTGTTTTGCACAGGTATTGATCCTTCTGCGCTCTCCATGTTTATGCCCTGTTTTAGGTCCTGTGGTTCCTGGTTGAAGTCAATAGGTACTCTTAGTGCACAAAAAAATGTAGCCTTGAATGTTAGGCAACCGAATTAAGCTACCATCTGCCCAGTCCTCAGGGAAACGTCAACAGTTGGTGATGGGAAGAGGCCTCATTATTAAGAGGTAATTACTTTTACTTTGATGTTTTTCAGTGCATTTCCTAGTATATTATGATCAGTGTGATCACATAATGAAATTGCTAAAATAGTTGCTTATATGAAAAATTATGCAAGCAGTTGTGAGATATAACGTTGTAGTTCAGATTTTAGAAAACAATAAAAGAAATGTTTGTTATTTATAAAAGACGCTGGTTTTTTCCTTGAAAAGCTTAGCACTGGGTGTTGTATGTGACACCTAGTTGTATGTATACATGCATAGATACACATGTATAAAATGTTAGGGTTTATATCTGTGCATTAAAGACAAATTCTGATTGTTGATATTGAGAAACTCAGAACACTTGCTTTTTTGTGTTTTGTGTTTGCAAAACCTCAAGCACAATGTTGTTGACTTTTGTCTTTGATTCAGATTATAAGGTGGGAAAAAATATTGGAATGTTGGTGGTGGTTTATGTGCTTGTACAGTCAAATATACTTGAAAGCATGTGCCATGCTGTTTGCCTGAGTACGTACCGTGCCCCATGCATAAACTTTTTAAAGTTAGTGTTGCCTGGTTCTAAATTCATATGGGTTGACAAATGCTGTCATGCATTCAATGTGGTAGGAGTTCATTGAGGTTTTGAAGTTTTAAGTTACCAAATACTGAAACACAACTACGGTTACAGTATTAACAACTGTTTTAAGTGATAAAAAGCCCTAGTGTTATGATCAAATGTTCTCCCAACAAACAACTGAAATAAGGTACCAATAAGAAAAATCTCTCAAAGGGAATTTTAAAAGAAAATAATTGTTTCTAAAAATGAAAATGTCAACTGGACTCAATTTTTCCCCTTGAATTTCTGCCAAAATAATTCAAATGTTTGTCATATCCCTTTTCTTCTGTACATTTTTTTGATTCAGGCAACTGTGGAATTTCCTGTTTTATTTTTGTTTTGCTAGAGCAACTAAACCAACCAACAATCAAGGTCATTGTAGAAAACCAAACTTTCAGTAAAGTTTGAACAAAAACATTACCTCCCTGTGCCTGCTCTTTCTCTATTCTCTGACCTACTATTTCCTTTTTGTGGTGCTCTAGTCTTTCCCAGAGTTTGATTTTTCACTTATCCTCATGTTACTTCCTCTTTCC
>NW_009260131.1:3015995-3055186 GCF_000687185.1 Egretta garzetta
CTTTCCCTTCAGCTCCTTGTTTGCTTTATGGTGGTCACTGTTTTGATTTTGCTCTTTCACATGAATTTTCTCTTCAAATTTTTATTCTTCCCCCCCACCCCCCTTCTTTTTTTGGTCAATCTTCCCTAGTTCTGTCTCATTCCATCCCTGTTCCCTCTTGCCTTCTCTGTCCCCACAGCCTCCTTGACTGCAGCCATAAGTGCAGGATGGTCTGGTTCTCAAGTGCCAGTAGCTGGGCATGCCTGGGGAGGCCTTTTCAAGAGCGCTGACACTGCCCCTGTGCTTTCCCCTGTCAATGCATATGGTGGGTAGAAGGAGGAGCTGTAAGTTATCCTGCCATCCTAGGGACATCCCTGGCCATGTGAGGCAGGGGATCAGCTGTTGGGAGTGAGGGGGCGATAACTTTTGTGTTGCTGAGTGAATTCCCCCTCACCTCTGTACAAGGCCAGCAGCCCCAGGTCTTTGCCTTTTCTTGGGGGCTGCAATGTATTCTAGCCCTGTTTCCTGTCTGCAGGGGAGCCACCCTTGCCCTGCCAGTAGCTGCAAAACCCTGCAGCTGGCAGCAATTGGGTCTTGTCCACGCTGAGCCCTGTTGCTCTTTGCAGGGAGCAATGCCTATTCCAGTAAGGGATGTATAATTTTTAGTTAACTGCTGTCCATATTTGAATAGATCTGTCAAAGATAGACCCTGTACTTTTAACGTACTTCTGATTGTTCCTTGGTGAGTACCCATGCATAGAAATTTTATTAAAGAGGTGTGATTTTTTTATTCACCAGGTATTTGTAGCTATCGTTGATACAACTGTAACAAAACTGCTGGTTGAGAAAATTTGAAAATAGTTCAGTTACTTTAATTTTTGAATGTGCATGTTCACAGATCAGTTTTACATTAAAAAAACCTCCAACTTCTTCTGTAGCTATCAAGATTTATTTTTCCTGACATTTTTCCATAACTATTACACCATTCCACCAATCTATAATTTACCAAGCCTGTAATGAGACAGTGTGTTTATTGTAGGAGTTTACACAGGTCTTTGTTACCTTCAGACTGCTTGGGAGGAGGGACAAGACAATCAGTCTGTGGCATAGTTCAGTGGTAAGCATAGGGACCCCCTGGATGTGAGGATGCTGTGAGTTCAGACTCTGGCTGTGCTGCACAATTAAGCTTTGTGAAGGTCAAAGACTTGTGACTGTGTTTGCTAGGAAGAGCTGCAGTGGAGGTGAAGTACGTTTTTTAAGGCGTGTTGTGTGGTTGAATGCTCCAAAAGTAAGAATGTTTTCTTCTTTGTTCCACAGGACCTTCCCTGAAAGGTGCAGTTGTGGGAGGAATGTGTGGGTTAAAACTGGTTTTAGTTGCACTTGTCTTCAGCTCTTCCTGCAGACACGCTACTCCTGTTGTTATTGCTAGGCTTTGTAGCATCTTAAACTGCGGAGTGATTTTCTTCCTCGGTGAGGAATCCATTTTCTTCCTCAGTGGCAATGGGACCAGTCTTTGAAAATTCCCTTTGCTCCAGTTAGATCCCTGGTTAAATCTGAAAGCAAATGGGAATGTCCCTTTTTTGTGGTTTCACAAAGACTGTTCCAAAAATCCTTACTTTAATCAACAACCTAGGACAGATCAGACAAATGTCTTTTGTAACTCTACACCAGTGGCAAGATTACTGGCCTTTGATGAGCAAGTATGCAAAAGTGCAGTGAAGATAAGTTAGGGAAGTGGATCTGCTTTTTTGAGTGGAGTGATTTGATGCTAGTGTGGAGAGGCTTGCAAACACAAATATCTGTGTACCTCACCCTTTTTGAAAACAGATTTTGAAATTGCCTCCCATTATGTACTCTGAAATCTGCTGCTTTTCTCCATCGCTACAATAAAAATATGTTTATGGTAAGTGCTGAAAAGAGTATTATTAGTTCTCTTCCTCCCCCGTGGAAATTATTTGGCTTTTAGCCCCATCAGTGGGATATAAGAACACTGTATAATAATAACAATGATAATGGCTTATCCTTAATGTAGTCCTCCTTTCTGTTTGTTTTAAGAGGTTATTCAGAAAAATTATATTTGCTAGTGATATAGGTTAAATGGATGTTTGTCTACCACTGTTAAAGCAACAGCTGGGAGAGGGAAAACTCGAAATGTTTCTGGTTTATTACTAGCTGTTACGCTTTACTCAGGTGAGGAAAGATGTGAATTTGGAGACTTACACCAATGGTAGAGCGTCCACATTTTCATATACTTGCAGCAGTTCTGTATCATCTGGTTTAGTTGTTCATAACATTCTCAAGTCTTTTTGTATCAAAACTGCTGACAAGCATATATGTCAGTTGCTTTCTTTGGAGTTAAAAAGCATATATACTCTGAGGACACCTGTGCAATTTAAGATCCTGTCTGCTTCATAACAAGGACGTGACCAGCTCTTATTTGCTAGTGTCCTGTACAAAATTGTGTGCACTTCTACCCGCTATACCTCCCCTTTCTCAGTGCTTGTGGTTCACATACTAGACATGCTGGTGACTACTGGTACAGTGTCTAAAGAAAATGCTTCTTTGATACACCATGACATTTATTCCAGAAACCTGGGTAGTGATGTGAGAATGCAGGCCTTGAAATGTCCATCTTTGGGAGACTTATTTTTCTCATCAGGGACAACTTGCTTTGCTCTCTTTTTTTTTTTTTTTTTTTTTTAAATTTGGCAGGATAATGTAAACAACTCTCATCATAGGTTGCAATATAGATCATCTTGTCACAAGCAGATGTTGCAGCAGAATAGGGTAATGGGTATGATGTTGGTCTGGCTGTTCTACTGAATTGTCAAGTCACAAACAAGTTATTTAAACTCTGCTTTTGAGTGACTGCCCTAGAAAGGAAAATTCCCCCCTCTCCCTCTCACCTGCAGCAGCTCTGGCATAGAGGGACAGGCTGTCCTGCATAGATTTCTTCCCCCCATGGTGCTGCACTCTGGAGTGACACGGATGCTTGGCTCCTGCTCCCTGTCACGTAGCTCAGTGCCTTTGATTCTGGCAGTAGGTATGTTGTGTTGAAATGCCACAAATCACAGATGTTGCTCTGTTTTAGGCTGCATGAATGTTGCATTTTATTTCTAAATAGCATATTAAGTAAGATGTGTTTGCTGTTTGAGTGCTAGGGTAGGCTACAGGGGTACATCTGCAGGCACAGGGATTTCCCCCTCTAACATCATGTGGCTGTGGAAGCAGATCAGTCTTCTCTTTACTTTCTCTTGTTGCAGGTGAAGAGTCACCACAGCAGCCTGGGAGCTTTTACCTGGCACTGGTGTTTAACTGAAGTTGTGGTACAACTCCTCTGTAATTCGGAGTCCCACAGGGTTGATCCAAAGCTTGCAAAACCTCAGGACCCTTCCCCATGGACTCAGTGTGTTTTGTACTGGGCCTCTGCTGAGAATGAGTTTGGAGAAACTGCAATCCACACTGCTGTCCCTTCCAGAGCAAGGGCAGCAATTTGACAGCACGCCCTTTTGGTTTTGTTTGGTGATATCCATTGCGCAAAGTTCCTTTGTCTGTGGCTGCTTGGCAGGCAGTATAATTTATCCTAGTGTAATGTGAGGTATTAAGCCTTTTGTGCAAATCAGACTGTTCCCTTTTAGATAGGACCAATGTTTTGTAAGAAGAAAGGCAACAAAGTAAAGATCATTACATATGTTGTCCTTCCTGCTGTGTTTTAACTAAACACCATCTGCTGAAAGGCTGAATCCCCTTTGGAGGGACATCGTTCTCCCATTGTCAACTGAAGCACTTCTGAAAAACATTTTTTGTTGTTGTTTTAAAGCAGAGAGTTGCATTTGGGTAGTTTTTAAAGGAATTTTGAATAGCTGAAATAACACCTGTTTGGGGAAATACTTCATACTGTCAAGTTGTTTTGAGTGTTGATGGTATAGAATAGAGGAGCAGAACAATAGTATTTTGAAAATCTAACAGTAAGGATACTAAATAGCTCTGTAAGCACAATTCAGTGTGCTGGTCCTTTACATCCAAAACTTCAGAGGGATCCCCTTGCTTTGAACACCTAGATTTACATGGCTAATATTTTTTGCATACATGTCAGTTTGGTTTAAATGTCTGGGACGAGTAACAACAATGGATTGTAAAAGCTGGATGGAAAAAAAAAAAGCACCAAAAAAAGCTCCTTCTGAAAGTGTTGGCATTAACTGCTCTGAAATAATAGCAAGGTATTGTGCCAGGTTGTTAGGCTTTATCAATTATTTGTAAACAGCCTTAAGCACTTGGTGTTGAGGAATCAAAGTATTTTTCTCCTACTGCTATTTTTAAACACAAGAGGCCTCTCTGTCTAGCTAGCAAAATAATTTCAAGCTTCCACTAGATGTGTTAGAAGGGGAAAATACCACTTCAGCCACTGATTACTGTCTGTATGCTAATGCTTAACAGGTTATTGAAATAACATGCATGTTAAATTCATATTCTGTATTTGTTGTCGATGGGCTAGCAGTAACAATTGTGAGTTCTCTTGAAACTGGACTCTGATACATTCTTGGGATCAGTTCTGTTTGTTTGCTGTCTTAATAGCTGAGTAGAACTGCTAATTATACAAACTTTTCAGGTCGCTGACAAAATGATCAATCACAGCACGAGTAGGCTGCGAAGCGGACCAGGAACTTCAGGAGAATTGTCTTGGTGGTCAGAGATTACCTGCAGGTTACAGTGAATCTTTTTTTTTTTCTTTTTTCTTTTCTTTATTAAAAGGTGCAAACCCCTTTGAACTCTTGTGCCTCTAAATAAATCCCCCAGCCTCAGTGGGGAGCTCTGTGAGAGTAAAGACCAGGTAGAACTGGAGTGCCTGGGGACAAGATGTGATTCGCTATATCACAATTGGGGTCAGCAAAGTCAAATAAGGAAATGAAAGAGAGTGAGAAATGTCTGATACTCCAGGCATGCTGGCTGCCAACATTAAGCAGAGCAGTCCTGCAAAAGTATTTAGTAATTTGCTTTGCTGGATTTGAGATCCAGTATTTTGCAGCACTAGAAATGTGCAGGAAAGATGAATCCCCTGTACCCACTGAAGACATTCAGTGGGAATTTTGTTATATATGACTATAATGAGGCTAAGATTTGATTGCATATCTTCTCGTTCTAAATTTCTGCGCTAATTCTTGGCTGCATTTATTCTTGTTTGACCTTCTGAAGTCTGGAAGGAGGCAGCTTTGGCTTTTTGCCTTTGTGTCAGCATTAGTAAATACAGCATCTCTAAAACTTCTTGAATTGTGGGTAGTTCAACAGAATATTTTAAGCACAAGGAATTAGAAAATCATTGATGCACCTAAATCATTCTGTGAAGAAAAAAAAAATCTGTAGTTTGAGACCACTTTGGTACATTTTGTTTAGCTTGGAAGATGACCCTAGAACTTCCTAGTATTTGATACAGTTTGGGGAAAAAAGTCTAGGAAGACAGATTCCATTCCAGAAAACTGTGGAAACTATAACATAATTAGGTTGTATTTAATAATTGTTTACAAATAGGCATTGTTTTGGTTCCAAAACTTGCTTCTAAATTGTCAGCTTGCAGCATTGTCATACCTGATAATAAAATAAATGGAGCTGAGCTTGATTTAGATTTTGTGTTTTATTGTGCTATAATAGATGAGATGCCTGTTCCTAAAATGTTGAAGCAAGAACGCTTTTGAGGTCTTTTGAAAATAAGACTGTAAGGGAGAGGTTAGAAGGAAAAGCTGTGTAAATTACTTACATTCACTATTGACACCTGGGAAAACTTCTATTTTTTTTCTTTCTAGTAGTCTTTATAGCATTATACTATGTTCTGAAGTACTATTGTTACTTGAAAATGACACCTTTATTATTTTATGGTAAAAATCTTTCATGCTTCAGTAGGCAATCATTTTCCCTTTCCCAGGTTTCTTTTTTCAACCAGGAACCTTTTGCTGCTTATTGCTATCTGTGAGGTTTTTCAACAGTGTAACAAATTCAATAGCACACGCAGATATTTTCAGCGCTAGTGTTCTTTGTAGTGTACACCAAGACAGGACAAAAGTAAGATGCATGTGAGAGAATGCATAAGGTGACTTTCCTAGTGTATTGCCTTTTGAAGGTGGTAGATGACCCTCTGAAGTACAAGTGCTTCCACATTATGAGATTTGATTTTGCATTATAGCTATATATGGATACGTGGATGGCTAACCGCCCCTGAGAGAGCACAAAGGCTGGCATAAAAGGACTGGATTACATCTTGGTGTAGCAAAGCAAGTGTCTGTCCTGTCTGAGAAAGATGAATGGCATGGAGAGTTACCAGTCAGGAGAGCATCAGCTGGAAGTGGAGAGGTTTAAGCATGGCTTGTTGAGCTACCACTTTGCAGCACTGGAATTAATGAGTTGCAGGGGTATTTGATATGCCACAAATCCTATCAGGATTGAAAGAGATAGGGTTCCCAGTTTGTGCACCTGCTACTGATGGAACTTGCATACCCATCAAATGGACAGCACTTAAATATGTCTTTATATTGAAAGAGGAGATTGCATACCTATCTTATGTCAAAAGCTTGTATCTGCTTCTGCAGAGACGAAACATGTTCCCCAGCGCTTCTGCTGTTGAACAGAAAAATCCAATGGATGTGTAAAACTAACTGCAAAGTAGATAAATCTTTAGACTGACTTTGGTTGGATTTGAAGTAGGTTCAACAGGATCAACCACCTACCACGTTAATGTGTTGAATTCAATAATAAGGAAAAATTCTTGTGCTGGAAAACTAACACCTGATCTCCAAATAACTCATGTATTCAGCATCAGGCAACAGGGGAAAAAAAATCCCCAAATTAAACAGTAACATATTTCTTATACAGAAAAGTTATTCCATGAACTTTTAAACACCATGACCTGATTTCTGGAATCATCACACAATCAAAATACAGGGCTGTGTATGCAAGTAAGGCTATGTGTCTGGTCCCAACTCCAAATTTCAGTAAATCCCAGATTAAATTGAGGTGTGTTCTGTCTGAATCTATTTCTACTTGTTGAACTTCTGCTGTCTTGAAATTCCCGGTGTTCAGCTGGGAATTCTGTGATGGCAAGAAATGGATGAAAATGGGAAGTCTGGGGACAACATTGCAACTAAGGAGGCAAGGACACTTTCCTGGCCTTCTTCAGAAGCTCAGTCTTGTCTGGTATAATTTGGCATTTTGAAACTGAATCAAAAATGTTTTCTAGTACTTATAGGGTGAAAGGGATTTTAGTTGTCATATCCGGAAAATGCTGGGATGAATTTACTGAGTTTAGGTGCCTGTGTGAAATGGTGATAAGTTTCCCTTTGAATGGTAGATCAGTCGTGGGAACTCTCTCTCCTATGCTACCTCGTACCAAAAAAAAAAAGCTTATGGCATTGCTCCTGGCTGTCTGTCTCCCTTCAGGTAGTGCCTAAAGCAGTAGCTTTTGAAGAAGATCTTGTAGAAAGGCCTAGCACTCACCTTAGCAAAGGAATTAAGGTCCTGACTCCTAGACCTGGGAGAAATTAGGAGCCTAAATGCTCCGAGTCTGGGCCAAGTGCTCTGTGATGCAAATATAGGTTGTTCATCTGACAGGAACCTGGTGGATTTTGGAGTGAAAAATGTTGGCTGGCTTATCAAGAGGGCCAGACATGACTCAGAAATTACATTTCTACTTACTAGCTTGGCCAAACTTGTTTACAGTAGGCTGTTTAGTGTAGTTCTCAAAAGCTGTATGACAGAAGAACCCTGAAAAAGTCCCTCTATAGGCCCTTTGCAAGTAAAGTTTGTTTTTTTTTTGGTCGTATGATCAGAAAATGCTGTGTAAGAGAATGCTTGCACCTGCTGTATCTCCCATAATTATCCTGAACTCAGCGCTGGATTTTGTGTTCCTATTTTTAAAAGCCATCTTGCTAAATAGATGTAGAGAATGTTCCCTTTGGAAGAGTAAGTTCACAGCAGCAGTGTGCAGCGTTAGGGAGGCACGGTGAACTTGGCATGTCTTGTATCAGCTGAGAGAGTGAAAGGAGGAAGATAAGAGAAATGAATAAATTAGCATGTTTTCTGTGTGCAGAATACTGACTTGCAAATCTGGCAATGACAGAGAGAAAACGCTTTTTTAAGTCTCTTTCATGTAGTTCAAATCACCTGAGGGGATAGTTGGAATCTTTTCTAAAGGTATTTATCTTATCTTCCCTTTAAGATGGAATAGTTAGGACGAAAATACCCTTGGCTTGCAAGCATTTGAAATAAGTGTCTACAAAAATAGACAGCAAAGCAGGGATATTGCAACCAGAATTGTGCATGCTGATTGCCAGGCTTTGGGTCTGTTTATAGAAGCTGGCAGCCTTGCATGAAAAAAGAGCCAAGTAGTTGGTTACAGCTTTCGAGAAAGCAGAGGAAACAAAAAGAAGAAAAAGACATAAGAGCTCCTGTGTGGATATACTATGTATCATTAGACTGAGGTTTACAAACCTTGGGGCCACATCCTAAGCTTCACATGGGTTACGCTCAGCAGAGCAGAGTTATGCTCAGAATGTAAGGGGAGGGCTGTGAAAAGTTGTCTGTCAGTCACTTGCTTGCTGTATCAGTCCTGGAGCCAGCTGGGGACTGCTTCAGTCTACAGCTCAATTTAGTACAGGCTTAGTCCAGCCAGTAGTGAAAGCACCTGCTGGCTCTCAAAGCAAGAAGGCCGTGCTTAGCAGTGAAGGCTGTGCTGGCTATGTGTCAGAAGATACTACATCTGGTAGGAAAGTAGTAGGAAGTCTTGTTCTCTGTCTTGATCTTTGAGTCTTCCTTGATTCACACTTGACCTTTGGGAACCAGGCAGGTACTAGAACGGAATTCCTGGGAGAAGGATTTGCTTGCTTATGTTTATTTGACTTTCTGTAGTCTGCGTGCATATAAAGCGAAGTAATCTAGAATATGTTATTGATTTCTCCTCCAGTATGATACTGGTGGCAAGATTGCAGATAGTGGCTGCTGCTTGGCAAAATGTTGACAATGATGTCAGAACAGGACATACATCCCCATTCATATATTTAAAAAAAAAAAAATTAAGAAAGGGGCAGCTATATTAAATGAAGTGGATTTTAAGAGGAAAGCTGTAATGAATCTAAATTAACAACACAAAGCTCCTCTAAAAGGGTATTAACTTAAAAATAAAAAAGGCACAAGTGTATACTATCTCAAAGCTAAGATTTAAGAGTGTGAATCCGTGTAAGAATAAATGTTTAGACAGAGCTGGAAACTTCTGGTTGCAATGAATATTATCGCTTGAGAACACACACAGGTAACATGCAAAAGTACTCATCACTTGTGGATCTTTATGAAGGAAGTACTTGTATATGCAACAGTATGGGGGGGGGGGGGGCCCATTTATACTAATACACATTCATGTACCCAGTGCTAACTAACTATGTAATACTTCATGCTTCAGTTAGAGTGGGAGATGCACAGCAGGATGTGCTGCACCTAACAACGTAGTAGGAGAGATGAAAGCAAGCAGCAGTAGAAAAGTGCTGCACCTGGGTGTATGGGTTATATGAGCGGAATCATTTCAGTGTGTAGATGAGGAATGAATCTTCATCTTACCTATGAATGGGCTAATCTGGCTGGAGGTTATTATTTGCTTTTGCCTGTTATGTATTTAATGAGCATTTCAGGAGGGAAATTGAGAGGAAAGCAGCTGTGAAAGGTCTCTCTCTACTTTGTTTTCTAAAATGAACTAACCCAAGTTCCAGACCTGGGTTAGTCTGCCACCACCATCAAAAATTATTACTTTTCTTGTGATTAAAGAAAATCACCAGTAAAGCTATGTTCCCTTGGAGGTGTCAGCATATAATGAAAAAGGCACCGTTCACTGCTTTGGAAGGGAGCTCCACACTTCGCTTCCACACAAGGTAACTCTGTACCCAGGCTGTCTCTGCACATGCAGGACTTGGAGCAGACATCAGCCTAGGTCATGGAATGCAGAAAACAGCTGTTTTGCCCATAAATAAACCAAAAGCCTCTTCTTTTATGAGACTTTTTTTAACAGATATGCTATAGAAATGAATTGTCACTTGAACTATTGGTGTTTAGAGTTAGAGTGTGTGGTAGTGTTGTAGCAATCACTTTCTAGCTCAAACAGGGGCCAATACATAGTAGCAAGGCTTGCTAAAGCCTTAGGCCGCAAGCTGTGAACTTTTGCCTAGATACACTGACGGTATACTGAAATTTTCCTTAGCTACACAAAGGAAGGTCCTGAAACCAGTGCAAACCAGAAAGATAAGGTAGCCACTGCCATCAGCAGAAGCTGCATCCGTTGAAATAAGAAAAGGAACGGCCTGCCTGGAGACAGAGAAGAGGATCCAATGAAGAACAAGACCCCAGACCCAAATACTGCTTTTGGACCGAACCACAGAGTGTGAGGAGGGCAACTAAAACTGTGAAGGTATAACTGCCCAGGCTTGCTTTCTTTGGGGTCCCTCTCCGGAGGCACCCAGCTTGAGCTGTGGTGGGTTTTTTTATTACCACTGAACTACTCAATAAATTTGTCTGGCGTACGTTGTGTTGGAGACTCTGCTTCAGGGAAACTTAGGGTCGAGCCTGAGGGGAGAGGGAAGCACCTGAGAGTGAACGTGTCTGCGAGCGAGGAGCCGAAAAGGGGCACCCGTCAGCTCAGTGGAGCTGCGTGCTGCAAAGGGACTCCTGTCCTAGGAGTTAAAGGCTGGGGTGGCGTGGGCGCGACTCCGAGTGCTGTGTGAATGCTTGGGCAGCAGCTTCTCCTTTAACAGCGGTAACAGGATTCACATTCTGATGTATGAAAGTCACACTGTGATCAGGTTTCAGCCTCATCATATTGGTATCATGTTATAGTGAAACCACTTGTGCTGCAAGAGTTAAACCTGTCAGCCTTTCTGTTTCTAATTCCCAGAGTGCCTGAGGTTTATATCTTGTGTAGAAAACAAAACTCCTCTGGATTTAGTCAAAAACATCTCCATGCACCAGTGAGTATTTTGTTGTTTCAATCTCTTGTCAAATGCTTAAAATTTTTTATTTTTTTTTTTTACAATTTGAAAGACTTTTACTGTGTGGAAAAATGCCTGTTTGATCTCCTGGACTCTTTGGTTTTCTTTTTTTGGCTTTGGTTTGAGTGGGTTTTCTCTTTTTCCTTTTTTTCATGTGAATCCACAGAGAAGCAGTAGTAGGAATTCCGCTGATCTTGTCAGCTGGCTCAGCCCCTGGTGACAGCTTCTCAGTGACCAGCTAGATTGAGGAGTTCTGCTCAGCCCTTGGCCACTTGCAGATACTATGACAGGGGTATCTACATGCAGGAGTGGTAACAAGTAATGTGAATATTTGTCATAGGGTGGGCTACTGTGGGAGTAAACGGGCAAAACCTGTTGGGCATGTGACTAGCGCCCAGAAGTTCTAACACTTATTTAATGGACATAAATCAATAATTTAATTAGCCCCAAAACAAAAGGCTTCCATTTTCCATTACACTCAGCTCTAATCACTCATCATCAGACAGGTAGCAGCCCACACTTCTCAGGACAAAAGCAGGAGCTCTGAATTGCAAGGGTATTTGCTCAACTTCAATCCAGCTCTGTACCAGCCTTGGACCTGAGCAAGCTGGGACAAGAACAGAGCCAGCAAAATTACTGATAGTGTGTTAGATCCGCCCAATATGAGAACAACCTGACACTCCCTTTTCCCTGCAGTGTAGAGAAGTTTCTACAGCCCTGGGATTGCAGTGACTGCTGTTGGAGAGAGATGGGCAGCAGCCAGATCCTAGCACCAGCGATCTTCTTCCTTAAACACTCCTGGCTTCCTTCTGAGGGGCTGGCGCGGGGCCAGACATGGAGTTTATGTCATCTCATCTCCTGATTGCTTGTGTTGGAAGGAGGGGAGAAGCTTTTAACCCTGAACATTTCTGTCCCTTTTCTGGAGTGGCAGCTGGAGCCTAAGGAGAGCACAGCTCCTTTTAAAGGAGCCTGTTACCTGGTTTTGGAGATAAGGCACAACTCCTTTCTTCAAAGGAGCTCTCTACCTCTTCAGGCTTTCTCCCCCTGTCTTCACTCTGAAGTGTTAAATGTCCTGTCTAAAAAAAAATTGTATTTGCTTTGTCGTTTCTGAGATTTGGCATTCACTTGGAGGAAAATTTTGGGACTATAATCCAATTCTTCTTTCTCCGTCTTTAAAAAAAAAATCCACAGTTGATATTTTTCTCAATTAAAAAAAAAAAAACAAAGCACACACAAAACCCCAAAACAAAACAAAAACCAAAATACAAAACAGCAAAATAAGTAATTTAACCATAGCAGCTCCTCACCTGACCAAGCTGGCAGACAATCATGTAGCCAACCCTGTGCAGTAAGTAGCCCCTCTGGTTACCCCTGTTGCTGGAGCAGCAGGCATGTCAGTAGTCCCATACAACACAGGCAGCTCTAGCCAGGGTTTTGTTCTAAATTTTATGCTAATAGCTAAAAAAAGTTTCTTTAAGCTTTTTTTCCTCAGTTGAGCCAATCAATTCTCAGAAAGGAGCTTACATGCTAGCAGTCCTGTCTTCAGGGGGGTGATTTCTATTTGTTAACAGAATAACTAGCATGTTATTTCTCTGACAAAATACACCCTCCCCCTCTTCTCTGATATGACCTCTCTGTCAGAGATGTTAATGAAAGTACTTTTCTGATTACAGCTCTTC
This sequence comes from Egretta garzetta, assembly GCF_000687185.1. NCBI lineage: Eukaryota > Metazoa > Chordata > Aves > Pelecaniformes > Ardeidae > Egretta > Egretta garzetta. The sequence continues at coordinate 3,028,666 of NW_009260131.1, forward strand.
TGCAGTGGTTAAAAGGTATTTTTTCAAATAGTATAATCTCCTTCCAGTAAGGAGAGGATAAAATGGGCCAAATTTCTCATAGCACATTTTGCCACGAGGAGGGGGGAATTGCTTAGTTCTCTGCAGCTGGGTCCAGCCAGACTTCTCTCTGGGACAGGTTCCCTGAGTAGACCCTCTGCTGAGGCCAGCAGCTGTTGCCTTTCTTGTGTGCTAGTGAGAGGATATTAAATGTTCTCCCTGCTGGTCCCTGAACAGAATATATGCATAGTCAAACAGTTAGTAACTGAGGATTGTAGCTAAGGGGGTGAAAAGATGCTCTATTGATAAGGGTAATAGGCATCTGCAGGCCTCTAGGGAAACTTGCCAAACCTTTTTCTAGTAACTGCAGGGATTATCTGGAAATCAATAATAAAGGCGGTAACTAGGGGAAGGAAAAATATGTCTTCGAGGGAAGCCAAATTCTGTAAGTGGTCTATGAGAGCAATCATGGTAGGATTTAGTGTAATTGTAAAGCAAATCAGATTGAAGAAAACTGTTTTAAAAGGGACCCTTAGCTGGCAATAAGGACCATATGTTCTTTCTTATCTCTGCAAAAGTCTCCTACTTTTTAGTGTGTTGACTTACGTGAGTAGCTGTCACAGTCTTGATTTTTTGCATCTACAAATGGATTTGTAGTGGAAAAAAAATTGCTCTAAATGAGTACACTCTATCAATCTTTGTGGTTTTAACCTTGTTTCACCTCTACTAGTCTGTAGTGTCTGTCATTTTATTAATCTGTAACTTACAGGAACATTGGGATAAATTTCCCAAACTCAGTGGAACTCTATCCTTTTATGCCAGAAGTGATTTTTGGCTCATCCGTTGCTCCATGCTTGTCCTAGCAGATGGTCTGTAGTAATGATGTAATCTCTTCTCGTGGCACTTGAAAATGCTCATTTGGTTTGTGTGTGTTTTAACACTTCATCGTTCCAGAGAAACAGTAGTTGCTGTTTACACTGAAATCTTACTTTGTCTGCAATACTGTTTAAATCGGGAATATCGGCTGTTGAACAGAACTCTTAATTATGTAATTTAACACTGCCTATAAAACTTAATCTGGGTAGGACTTCAGAAATGCTGATTTCATTTCTAGGGGCAGGATTTTTACTGCACTTATTTCATTGTGGTGTCTAGGAACGCTGGCCTTCAGGCTCTCATGAGTTTAGATTCAATACATAAAAAATACAGGAAACACTCCTACCTCCTAATAACTAGTGACCTCTAAGGCATATTCGTAGCATTTTAAATGTCTGCTTATGAGTGTTTGTAGCTTTGTCGCTGCTTTGTAAAAGGTTAGACTGTGTGTTTTGAGGGTGTGGAAGTTAGGTGTCTACATGCTGTTAAACATCTGTCAGTTAATCTGACTTAGAAAGGGCAGGGAATTGTGTTAAGTTTTTTCTTTTGCTTTATTCCTGACTTTGTTCTTAAACGTTTTTGTGATATTGGGAAACTCTGTATCAAATCTGAAGAATTTAGCAAAGACAAACTGCCGTTTTCTAGCTCTGGAGTCTTCCCAGACCTGTGCCATTAGCACTCTCTTTGTTTCCTTTTTGTTTTCCCTCCTTCTCTCCACGATTTGTTTGAAAGGTTATTAAATAAAATTACTTTTAACATTCCCTTAGTCTAATGCTTTCCAATTTGTCTCTTCCTTGGTTTGCTGTGTCCCGTATGACAGTAATATCTTCATTTTAATTAACTCCTCATATGAAGTGCTCTTCTGAAGTCCAGGTTGGTAAGTGAGTCTTCTAAATGTAGGTAATAAAGTAGATCTACTTTAAGACAAATGCCTGGTCTTTTACAAATCTGTGTTGCATTATATCTCATTTTTCCTACTAAACTTTGTGTCTTTGTTTTTAAAAAGTATATATCTTTAAACTTTGCATGTTATCAAGGCTAGGCTAACAGATCCACAGTGGGCTGTCATGTTTTCCTTCACTTCTTAAATATAGGTGCAGTATTTGCAACTCTCATCACATGATACTATCCCCAAATTGTGTTCCACTGTTTACTGCCAGATCTGTAACTTCGTATAGCAGTTCTAGAAGTCTGGGATGGAGATTTCCTATCACTTCCACTTAAAAGCATTAAGATCTTTAGGTTTTGCTTCTACCTGGGAAGTGGTAACCTCTGTACATGTTCTCACTCTGAACCACTCTGGCCTTTGTCCCACTTATCACCTTTTCAATATAGATGGTCATGTGGGATTTTGAGGTTTTATCTTAATTTTGAAACCTGTTTATTTTCATTGTTTATCTTTGTCTACTTAGCTTTATTCTCCCAATTCTGCTTTCCTTGAGTTGGTTTGTTAAAAGTGCAAAGAACTTATTTCTATCTTTTTTTTTTTTTTTTTTTTGGTGTTCTTTGCGAGATGTAATCCATCTTTACTACTGGAAAGTCTCTTATTATCATATTTCCTTATCACTTTAAAAAGTAACCTAAACTCATCACTTTATCATCTGTATGTCTTTCTGCCTTCCAAGTACCTAATATTTATTATTTTCACCATGGTGGTTTATTCTGTTTGGTTTGGATGCTTTCCTACATTTTTATTCTCTTCTTACTGAGGATACAAACTTGAGATAGTTAGCAGGTTTTATTCAAGGGACTTCTAAGCTTTCCACTTCTGACTGTAGAAATTCTTTACCTTATATTATAAACATTAGGTACATTAATTTCCTCCTTGACTGCAGAACTGTATGTAATGTATCCTTCATTTTATCTGTTCAGATTCCTTAATTTCATGTTTAAGGCCTAAATTGCACATAGGTTGTCCTGGTTCAACCTGGCTGGCCACTAAGCACCACGCAGCCGCTCACTCACTCCCTTCATGATGGGATGGAGGAGAGAATCAGAAGAGTAAAAGTGAGAAAATTCATGGGTTGAGATAAAGACAGTTTAATAGGTAAAGCAAAAGCCACGCACACAAGCCAAGCAAGGAATTCAATCGCCACTTCCCATGGGCAGGCAGGTGTTAAACCATCTCCAGGAAAGCAGGGCTCCATCATGCGTAATGGTTACTTGGGAAGACGCCATCACTCCGAACGTCCCCTGCTTCCTTCTTTTTCCCCCAGCTTTATATACTGAGCATGACATCATATGGTCTGAAATAGCCCTTTGGTCAGTTTGGGTCAGCTGTCCCGCCTGTGTCCCCTCCCAGCTTCTTGTGCACCTGGCAGAGCTGAGAAGTCCTTGGCCAGTCTAAGCACTACCCAGCAACAACTAAACCATCAGTGTGCTATCAACATTCTTCTAGTACTAAATCCAAAACACAGTGCTATACCAGCTATTAGGAAGAAAATTAACTCTGTCCCAGCTGAAACCAGGACATTAATTGATTAAGCATTGATTAAGAGGTACAGTTCCTATCAAGAGATACTGTTCTTAATTCCTTTTCTTTTTCCCTGGGAGGAATTAGTTACACTGCAGTATTTTTCTGAATTAGAAAATCACTGATAAAATCAGTAGATAGAATCAGTTTGAAATCATAGATAGGTCCGTATCAAAATACATTATACTGTGCCTGTAAGACTCACTTGTAATAAGAATATAGCTTTTTCTGCCTCAGTTACTAAGATTATAAACTCTTGGGAACTATTTTTACACTATGGAGTTCCCAGAACAGCTTCAAGGTCAGTGGTCATGAGGTACTTCTGCTATGTAGATGCAATTAATCATGATAACTTTGTCATATCACAGAATCACAAGGGTTGGAAGGGACCTTGGGAGATCATCTAGTCCAACCCCCCTGCTAAAGCAGGTTCTCCTAGAGCATGTTACATAGGACTTCATCCAGGCGGGCTTTGAATATCTCTAGAGAAGGAGACTCCACAACCCCCCTGGGCAGCCTGTTCCAGTGCTCTGTCACCCTCAGAGTGCTGGATGCACCAGTCCTCCGGTCATGCCAAAACCCACCCATGTCTCTTCTATCACAAGAGCCCCTGGACCGCTTGGTGAAACCTGCACCAGCGCTGTCTTATGGGACACAGGACAAGGGGTGGTCCCTGGGGGTAGGATTCTAGGAGTTCCTCATCTTTCTTGGACTGGGGAGCCCAGAACTGGACACAGTACTCCAGGTGGGGTCTCACCAGGGCAGAGTAGAGGGGGAGGATAACCTCCCTCGACCTGCTGGCCACACTCCTCTTAATGCACCCCAGGATACCATTGGCGTTCTTGGCAACAAGGGCACACTGCTGCCTCATGGTCAGCTTGTCATCCACCAGGACCCCCAGGTCCCTCTCGGCAGAGCCGCTTTCCAGCAGGTCAGCCCCCAGCCTGTACTGGTGCTTGGGGTTCGACCTCCCCAGGTGCAGCACTCAGCACTTGCCCTTGTTTGAACCTCATCAAGTTCCTCTCCGCCCAGCTCTCCAGTCTGTCCAGGCCCCGCTGAATGGTAGTGCAGCCTTCCGGCGTATCAGCCACTCCTCCCAGTTTTGTGTCATCAGCGTGCAAACCTTTCCCATACAGCAACAGTAATTTGGATAAAGATTCCAGAAACATCATTTAATTTGGCATCTTTTCTGGACAAAAGTGAACAGGAGCCCAGTCCCTCTCAGGTTACAGTCAGGAGCAGTCTCACAGAAATACAAGACTTTTTGGGCTATCTTATTTAAGGAAGTAGGACTTGGTTCTTGGATGATGATCCACTGAAGATCACAGCAAAACACACATTTTCTTCTCTGAAGTGCTCCTTTCCTTGTGCAAGCTAATACTTTTCTAGTAAGTGCTGTAGAAATAGTAACATAATTTATACTTCTCCACTTGAGCATTCTTGACTCCAAAATGGTTTCCCTAGTGTGCTAATCCTAATATTTCTGTTGTGAGCATTATTGCTGCCATTACTTTTGTTTAATATGGGTAAGCCTATAAGACAAACCCTTGGAAGAGGTGTGACGAGAGTGCAAGTGTTTTGCTCTGTATTCCTTGAAATGCTGTTGAACAGTCTTTGTCAGTATCAAAACTTACACACATCTTTTTTTTTCCAGCTCCCTTGGAAACTGTTTTTTTATCACTTCTTTGGAGTACAAAGCTATGTCTGTAAAGCGAAATGGATTGAAAAACAAACTATGAAGACATCCCTAATTCAAGATAGTGCTTGTCAGGTATAATGTAGGTATTGTTTTCCTGTTCCTGGCGGTGTTTTTGTGTCAGACTGTGAGAACTCATATATTCATGGTAGATAAGTGGCTTTTTCATGTGAGTTCACCTAACTTCTATGGGATCTAAAATATTTTATTTTATTATGAGTAGATCTAAATGAATAGGTTTAAATGAGTACTCCTCCCAACTTTCTCTAACCCATGCTGCTTTTATTTCTAATCATAAAATACCACAAGTGAGAAGTGGATTAGGTATGCATTTCTCATTTGTATAAATGTAGGCAGTATGCAAGCATATGATGCAGTTTCTTCCTGGGTCTGCAAAAGGGCAACCTTAGAACCTCTGCTGTTGATTAGAGCTTTCATGTGATGGCACACAGTGAAAGCTACTATATTTTTCCTTGTATTAAGTGTAGGCAGCTGCAAAGGTGGCAAAAGTCAAAGCCTTCTTACCCTGCTCTATGGGAAATTCTGCATTCTAGAGGAGTTTGATGTTTATGACACAATTACTAACTCTGTGTTGATTTAAATTGATAGAGCCACCAGGAAGGTAAAAAATAGTGTGCTGGAAGGACTCCTAGCATCCTTCCTTTTCTCTATAGCTGTGTGGAGTTTCAGCTCTCACCTAAGTGCTGTTTTAAGGCAATGCTTTTTCCCAATCTCATCTCTTAATTGGCCCCATCTAGTAAGTAATAGTTCACCATTTAAGGGTTAGGAGATGAGAGAAAAGTTATTTTAATTGCATAATGTTGAACTGTCTATAACCTGTTGTCCTTCCCCTGTATGTTGCAAGAAGTGTGACTAGATCGAAGACAGAAACTGGAAGTAACATTGGGTATTTCTCACCCTGAATTGGAGGCTGAATGTTAAATATCAGTTAAAGCCCTTAAATGGTGATTTATAGTGTTACAAAACACTGATGCAATGCTGTGGTGTTATTCTAGTGACTCTTTGATTCTGATAATCCTGTGACAGCATGTATGGAAATAATAGTGGGCTGCTACTTATTTAGGTTAAATTCATTGTGGTTCTGTAGCAGATGTGAAGCTTTCTGAAAAAAAAAACCTTGCTGTCTAACGAGTAATACTACTGTAGTGCCATTCAATCTGTATAATGTGGCCAATTCTACAGATGCTTTCATGAGGCTGTATTTTAATTTGTAACTGAAAGTTATTTATGAAGGAAGTCTTTTACTGATTTTACCAATAGAAAATCACCTCTGTGGAACGCATAAATTATGGTTCCAAGAGACATATTGGATTTTATTATTATTCTTCTGATGAAAATCTTTATTGATCTTCTGCTATTTCTGTTTTCATAGAAGACAAACTGTGCACTTTCTACTCCAAGAAGAATCCAAGGAAAAAAAAGGGGATACTTGAAAATCCAAATGAAAGAAAGGTAAAGCCAACGTTTTTGCCATTAGACTAATTGTAATCGAATTATGGTTCGTAAATACACTTTGTGTTCTTCTGAGAAACAGCAAACAGGGACATGCACTGACATGCCGCTTGTGCTACGTTTGAAGACTGTAATTCTGTTCACTTCAAACTGCTATTTCTGACTTTTACTGGGACTGACTTTTACCAAGGGAAATTTGAGCTGGCTGTTAGTCATGCGGAACAAGACTGTATAAAAAAATCAACTCAATTCTGTTTGCGTGTCTTAATTTTGTTTTGTTTTGATTCTGTGGGCCATCTTCATCTGTTACAAAAATCCTAATGTTTCCCTCATCTTCTCTTCAAAAATATTAAGAGTTATTTTTGCTTTTTGCCTTTATACTTGTCATCTGATGTGGAAGATGCTGATTTTTCTGGAAATGAGAAGACCTGATAGAGGGACTAGCAGGCAGAGAAGGGAGAAGGAAAGAGGGAAGCCTGTACTTTGAATTCTATTTTCTGTGCAACCTAGTTTTGGGAGACCTTTGGCCATGCTCTCTAATGCTTTTTGCATTATATAGGCACTTGCGCTTATGTGGCCGTAAGTAATGTCCAGTCATAAGTGAGGCATTTTGAACGTTTTTGTTGCCTAGAGGGGTGAATTCACTCCTTGCTTTGTGGACTTTTCCCCCCTGTTAGACTATAGCATAATTAAACTTTTTTTTTTCCCCAAGAATTCAGAAGGGATACTCATAGCACAATGCTGCAGGAGTCATGTCAAGGGCCTGCTGAAATGAGTACAGTTGCATCCACACCTACTTCTGAGTGCACCTACTTCTTCAGAGGTGTTTTCAAAAGCATATAGGTGATTGCAGACTACAAGCCTTCTAAATGCTGTAGAAACTCTGCCCCTGACTTTTGTTCCCAATTAAGCTATGGATTTGGCATATAGAGTGCAAATCTATACACCACAGAAGCCATGCAGCTTCCAAGTCTGTTTTCCTGTATATAAAAGGAAAAAAGGATTGTTGTTTTTTCTCTGTTACCCTTTGAATGCTTTAGAGAAACAAGTTTACTACCTAGGTGAGTATCTGTAAAATTCAATGTTTAGAAGTTTTACTTCTGATAGTACTAGAGAGAGTAAACTGGAAAACAAATCCAAAGGAGTTGCCTACTTCAAGATCTCCTCAGACCCGCAGCCGAAGCACTTCAAGGTTCAGACTGTCCAAACTGCAAAGAGGATAGAAGGATCCAGACCAAGTATGGGAAATTCATTTTGCAGTCCAAGAGAGACAAAGAGGCCTTGCAGAAAAGGATTGTGGAACTGGAAGCTGAACTGAAAAGATGCGAACATGACACACCTACAGACCAAGAGAATGCAGAGGTCTGTTTTCCTAAGGTAAGTCTTCTACCTTTCAGCTGTAGGAGGATTGTGCTTTTACTTTTTAATTTCCTGTGCTTGTTGTCAGTGTACATTAGAATGTGTTTCATGATAGAGGGAATTCTACACAAAATGGCTATATTCAGTTCTATGTGGAGTTATTCCCTCCATATGGAGTTATGTCTAGCTCCTGCCTATGACAACCACATCTTTTTAAATTATTTTTGAGACAGGGTGAAGGGATAAGAACCTATGGTGTTGATAGTATACATTATGTCTGGGTATTTTGTTTTGCTTTTTAATGGATACTCTCAAATGATTGAACACAGCTGTTTGTCAATGTTTCCACTTCTTGATGATAGTGGTAACAAAAGACTCATAATTCACTATTTGTTTGGTCTGCTGATGAAACTGATTCTGTGGAGTAATACCACCAAGCTTGTGTCATGCTGTAGAACCCAACTTAATAAAATATTTTTCAACGAATAGGTGAAATGCAAAGCAGATGTTCCTTCATGGAATGATCGTGTGCTTTTACACAGTTAAGAGAATATTTTATCCATAATACAGAGTAAGTCTTTCTGCCCAGTTGGTGCCTGCTTTGTTTGAACATCTCAAAAAGAGAAAAATAAGTAGATAACTTAAAGCTCAAGCAATTATTTTTTTTTTTTCTGCACTGCCACATTCTTTCCGCATTTTTGTCCTTGAGCCCTCTGTCAGAAGTGGGACCTTCCGCTCACTCTTGGCTGTCACTGCTATCAGCAGATTACCACTGCCTGGATGCCCTCCCCACTGTCCTTGCTCTGCACTTGGAGGCTTCACCTGCATCTCCATTAGCAGCTGTGGTGACCTGGAAAGGGGAACTCTCAGTGCGACAACCTGATGTTTGCCCTGTGTGTGTTTCAGGGGTTTTACTCTGGATTAGCTCTTCAGTCCTTGGGACCAGCCGCCCAGTTGTGGCTGGGATGCATCTTTTGCTTGATTTGATCCAAAAGGAATCAAACTTGTATTTTTCCAAGACTACTCGGTGATACAAATCACAATGCAAGACACGTGGGCAACTGGAAGATTTGCATCATGTGCTCTGCATCCAAACTGAGATGGTGATGTAGAAGTACCCTTTGATTCGTTTCACCTCTTTTATACGTTTCAAAGACTCAAAGGTCAGCTTAGTTCTGCTGAAGCATGCCTGCTGACCGTTGTTCAGTGGCTGGCCTGCAAGTATGGAACAGGCTCTGTCAGGAGAGCCTGTGCTGGCAGCGTGTTGCAGGCCTGCCTTGTGAACAGAGGCAGCCAGCCTTCCAGCCCAGTGAGCCGCTGCTAACGCTGCCAGGAAGATCCGATGCAGACAATCCTGCCTGTGAATATGGGCATTCTTGCCTTGCTGCTTGTCCTGGTCAGAAGCTGAATTTCTGGGGACAATGAAAATTGCTCTGGCTCTTTCCTAGATTGTCCTAGTTAGTACTTCTACATGTGCGAGGCCTTTCTGCCCAGTAATCTCACTGAGTGTTAGGAATGGGGATGAAAATTATTTGCACTTCATGGATGGAGAAAGCAGAAAGCCACTGTCCTGCCACCCACTAGTGGGTCAGAAAGGCAAGACTGAATCCTGTTTTCCTGGTCAGTAGATTCTGTGAGTAATCGCTATACTCACTACTTTAAGCTTTGCATACCAGCCACCTGCTCATTATACAGGGAATTCATAACTCTTTGACGTGTCTATTCTTTTCCCCATAGCTGTGAGATGCACTCTTGAGAAGCAAAGAACAAAAGAAGAGAACATTTAAAATCTTAAAACGCTCTTACTGTCTGGCAGTTGGACAATATTAATTATACATGTATCTGTGTATTTAGAAACTCAATAAAACTCCTTTATTTCTCAATCCAGATCCAGAGGAACAGCTTGTTCTGTAGAAGGCGTTTTCTAACTATAGACAGGTATCAATTCCTTTATTGACTAAATTGATTCCTTCCTCTGCTAATGCATCGAGTGTCCTGCACCTCCTGATAAGGTGACTCTGCCATATAACTTTACATCTTTGATTAGAGGGGTTGAAGAAAACTGTTTTGTTCACAGTGCTGTCAGTGTACAGTCACTGCATGTTGGTGCTTTGAAACAGCTGGTTGTTTTCATCATCCTAAAAGTTCCCTGATATCTGTTCCCTTAAATAGCACACCACTCCTTATTCTTCTTTTTTCCATGGGCCAAATACATTATGAGAATTAAGGCAGTCCGTCTTGGATATTCACCAATGTTATTTTTGTCTCTGAGCACAAATTTAATTTGTTCAAAAGCTGATGAGCTTTATGCCTTTATGGTGACCCACACACTAGAATGAACCCCTGGCTCTCCTTGTCTAGGAAGCATTTGCCAGAACTGATAATGCCTTTAAGCAGCTGAGAGGAAATCAAGTGCAGGTGAACTCGTCTTTATGCTGCTGTTGCTCCTTAAGGGAGTGGTTTGTGCAAGTGTAAACGCAGTCTTGGATTTTTAAACACAGGCTTACAACTTTTTGTTTTAAAGGAATTCAGAGGTTTGAAGATACTTTTAAATCATCGCAGCAGGAAGATCCAGGATCGTAGTCTTAAGATGATACAGGAAATGAGTATACTTCTTGGCCCTACAGCGCAGCGCTGCGGAATAGGGAAGCTGGGAAGGAATCCTAATGGAGAAACCGCAAGAGAGCTAGTGAAGAGCTACGGTCTCCAGTGGCCTGCAGTTGAGAGATGTAGAGGACCCTGGGCATGAAACTTTCCGGCGCATGTGGAGGCAGACAGGTCTCTCTTGTATTCTGCACAGCTGGAAAAGAGGGGAAGCACTCAGCCTTATGGCATGATGCATGCTGTGTCTGCCAACAGCTTCCTTCTTCGGAATGTAATCAGCATTGGACTTGGACAGATCCATGAATGGGGAAACGTATACATGATTTCATTAATATTAATGCACCTGCTAAAGAGGAGTTCTACATGTTGACAAGATAATGCATAGCTTTAATATAGCCAACTTCTAGAGCTGGCCAGGATACTGGTCTCGTCTTTGTGGAAAATGCCCAGCCGTAACGTTTATTTTCATTGTTTAAAATGACTCCTGAGGGAGATGTGGATGAAATCCTGGTACCTGTTTCAGTCAAAGCACTTGCTTCTCTTACTAGGACCTGGCCTTCCACCTCACTTTTTCAAATAAGCTCTTAGACTCTTGAGGCTGAGCAGAGAACATTTGAGCTGTTGTTCAAAATGAGCATGGAGCATGTGGTGTCTTTTCCCCCCTATCCGGGGCAGCTTGTTAATTAAATGGAGGACTCAAGCCTGTCTGGAAGGAACTCAGGATGGAAAGGCGAGGCAAACCCAGAGGACCAACATGAAGCACAGCAAACTGTTTTTTGAAATGGAAGTGCTAAAGTCCAAGCTTGAAAGGACAAAGAAAGGGAAGAAGGAAAAATCTTGATTCTGGAAAATTAGCAGGCGCTTATCAGGGACAGGAAATGTGGATGTGTTGATGTATGTATGCCAGTGTACAGCAGTCTTCTTTCCAGTTCCTATGCTTACTCTGAAGTGTTTCGTTGCTTGTTTCCTGTATTGGGAGAGATGAAAAAAGAAGCGGGGGGCAGGTTTTTCACCATTGAAGTTGCAGGGGGCAGAGGGTTTCCCTTCATTTCCACTGGTAATGAATAGAGAGAAAACCAGCTTTTTAGCTTTGTACAGTGGAAAGTACAGTGTAAAGAGAAACACTAGGTTGTTGGTAGCAAGATGTGTTCTTCCTGGCAAAACACTGGGGGAAGCAGTTAAGACACTTTTAACACTTCCACGTTCTCCAGGGCTATGTGTTTGCACATCACAACACTGCTCTGTGACTAAGGGGAGTGGGATAAATTTTTTCCTCTAGTAAGTCAAATCCTGAGAACTGAATTCTTGCAGTTCCTGTAACATCAAATGTAGGGGTCTTGCTGGGAATAAGAGTGCTTGGAAGTGTGCTGCTAAGTGCTTTTCTGCCACGTATCCCTCTTTTATTAAGTTAGGGTTGGGGCCTGATCAGTAGTTGGTCACTGAACATGCCCCATTGCAAAATGGACAACTTTTATCTAGAGAGATGTTCCAGCAGGTCACTTTCATTTTTATAACCTGCAGAGCTCTCCAGGGCTACAGGTATTGTCAGAGTTGTGCTCTAGGGAAACCCCCACTCTCAAACAGCAATGTTAACCTCTGTCAGCTCCCTTGAAATCTGCTGTGCTGTCCCAGACATACAGTGCAAAGCACAAGTTACTGTAGTACATTTGTACCAGGGTTTCCTGATCCTGAGTGCAGTGAGATATGGTCTAAAGTGAACCATTGTTATAACAATGATAAAAGACGCTGGGGTAAAAATAATGTTATTTCCTTTGGAAAGAAGAGTTCTATTTTTAATTTTTTTTTCCTTAATCTTTCTATTTCATTCTACCAGTGTTTATAGTACAGGGTACAATCCTTCTTGTTATGATTGTTTTTTGTGTGACTGGGACATAAGTAGATGTTCTGCAGCAAAATGTCTGGGAAACAGAGTCTAAAGAGCTTGTGTGGCAGGAAGTTCTAAAAAAATCCCGTGCAATCCCCTCTCACCTACCCCCCAAAAAAACCCCAAGCCCAAACAAAACAAGCAAACAAAAACCTAAAAGACTGTCATAGTGGAAAATTGTTGTATCCTTTCGAATGTAGCTTTTTAATCTATTCTGTTTTTTTAAAAGAGATACTTTCTTTTTGGAAAATCAGAATTGAGAGTATTGATTTTGATTGCTAAAAGGAAGTCAGACATTGGTGATGTTTTTTGGGTTCTGTGGTGTTGAATGGTTGGTAGGGTTTCTGTTTCAGTGAGTCCTCCTGCTCTCCTGTACAGCCAGTGGACCCAGACAGATCCCTGTGACTGCAGAGCATCCTCGTCTTCAGGGAGGCCTTCACACACACATTAGGCTGGTATTACTGCTGAAAGAGGTGGATTTTTTTCCTCTCTGCTATTATTCTCGTTTCACTCTTGCGATGACAACAAGCAGCGTGGCTGGCAAAGGCAACAGATCAGGAAATTAAACTGAGTGAAAACTTGTAGATAATTGAAAGAATTAGACTGAGTTGAGGAGTGGGGGGGAATAGAAAATCTCTCATTCTCAGTCCATCTCCTCTCCCCCACCTTTGGGGAAGCGAGGGTGCATTTTAGGTGGGGGGTGCTGTCTCCTTCTCTCTAAATTTCAAAGTGTTTTAACCAGTGCTAGAAGTGAGGCTGGACTGCTTTCTTGCACCCCAAAAATCACTTCATCGAAGGCTTTGTGGCAGGACAATGTGAGGAGGTTGCAATCCTAGTTGTAGATGGGATGATGTACTCTAGATGTTGCAGAAACACAAATCTTGTCTGTTCAGCTTCTTTTGTGGGTACTAAGGCTGCATCCAGATGAGGAATTCCAGAGGCACGCTGGTATAGCACAGCGTACGTTGTGTGGCTACTGGCAAAATTGCATTTCACACTGGTCTAGTAAAAAACCCCCAAAAGTTATAACCAAATATGTCTTCCAGCAACAGTGTTGCTGGTGAAAAAGTTGTTTCTGTGTGCACAGTCACCTGAGCAACAGATCCTATTTTGGCCCATGCCTCCCAGCTGATCTATCTATAAGGGAGAAGTCTGTACTGAATAGCAAAGGTGGGATCTTCAACATGACTGTAAAAAATATCTGTGCTAATCAGAAGTTGGGAAAAATAGTCAGATCACTTGGTATATTTGAGAACTGATTTTTGTACAGTAAACAAAAAGTAAGAAACATGCACGTGGGATGTCCATGTGTATTGGCTGAGACAAATTAACAGCTTGTCTTGTTGGTTCCTTCCTCTGCCTTTATTAGCAGTCATCTGATCTTCCCGCCCCATGTGCTTGCACTGATGCTCACCGAAATGGCTGGAAAGGGCTTTTGTTGTGGCATGGAGTGTTGTGCTGAGATTATTTCTACTATTTTAGCAGGTTGAATGGGCTTACTGGGTGCTCAGAAGGACTTTTTGATCTGGACTTTACAAGCCTTGGACCCTGTTCAACATTAAGTGGCCAGGACAGAGGAAAGGGACTGCTCCCTTTTGTCTGAAGCAAACTTTAAATTCATTTTAAACTGTTCTGTGAAACTGTAGGTTGGTTAAGAAAAAATATTTCACAAGTACTTTATCTCAAGTATGCCTCAGGTCTTTGTTCGCATTTATGGCAAGTGAATGTATCCACAGACGTGTGCACAAATAACAAATAATTTATCAAGTTATGATAATTTCCGTTATTTTATGGGATGCCTGCCTGAAGGAAATGGCAGAGCTGAAGGACTGTGTTGGATGGGTAATGTATGAAAGGGGTGGTCGTGGTGGTGAGTTAGGCTGGAATACAACTCACAGCAGATAAGGGAAGCATATTTTCAGGATCTGTGCTGTTTAGATAATGTGTTTTGATAAAACTGTTAGTAAAAAAATAAAAAATAATAATCTTACCACATCATGGAAACTACTTGGTTTCCTGCAATGTGATTTATGAATGTGGACAACAAATTCTGCCATGCAGTTTCTGTGGATTGTTTTGTGGTCCCTTTTGAGAAACCATTAGGAATCTCACCTATAGGTTAATTGCCATGAAGACAGACTTTGCTCTTTTTTCCCTAATACTTGGCTCTTGCAGAATTTCTTCTGCCTGAGGAATTCAAAGCTTTTTGCAGATATTGTAGGAGTTTTCTGTGTCAAGACACAGGCCTTGTGAGAATGGTGTGGAAAGTGCTGGAAGGTCCTTGGTGTACCTGGACATTTCCTGCTTGGGTTTCCTGCCCCGTCAGCTGCCAGCCATAGCAAGGGATAGAAATTCCTTTGGGATGTGGCAACTCTGTCCTGGGAGGAGTTATATAGGTATTAATTTCCCAGAAATACCTTCCAGTGTCAATTTTCTTTTCCCTTAGTGTTAAATTGAGTGAGTTTCACAGGTAAACAGTGCTGAGCTCAGCTGTGTGGCCTAAAATGGAGTTTAGCCTGCATTTTAGAGTTGTTGGCTCTGCATTAGGGTGAGGAGGGCAGACAGTAGACTTTGGTATTGTACCGTCCGTGAGGTGTCTAAAAGAGAACTAGCTGTTGAATAAAACTGAGCAACTTTTTCCTAGTTACTCTTTATATGAAGTTGAATATTACCCAGTGTATTTACTGCCTCACCAGTGCTATGTGTCAACGACTGTGGGTATTCTCCAGCTAACCCCATCTGTGTCTCCAGCCAATGTGAAGTGGTATATTTGTGCAATATCCCTGTGCTTTGTAAGTAATTTCAGAAAGATAACAAGCTTGGTGGATAGTGTTTTCTTTAATGTGTTAATGTATTAGCACCTCTACTGTGATAGATAAGCACAGTTTGCTTCTGAAGAAGGTGGAAGAGCTACAGAAAGCCCCTGAGAAAGTCTCCCTCGTGTAGCTTGGCCTCAGCTGTTCGTGCGAATGCAGCAAAGCTACCAGCTTTCCAGCAGACAACAGCAGATGTTGGGCCAGGTATGCAAACTGTAGAGGCGTCATTGCCTGTATTCAGAAACACATACAATCGCTGAGATAGCTTAATTCTTCCTCCGACTCAAAATCAATGGCATGTGGTTGGTGATTATTGGCTTCTGAAAGGAGCAGTGCAACGTGGCTGCTTGTATTTTAAACTGTTTTGTGATTTTATGCATGCACTTACATCATCCAGTGAGGAATGGGTGTACATGATAGCTCTAGCTATGATGATCAATTAGAAAAGTCTAGATACTCCTTTCAGAAGCCGCGCAGCCCCATGACTGAAGTTGCATGGCTGGTTTGAAGCTGAAGGCTATTTCTGTGCCACATTGAGCTGCCTTTCAGTGGGAAAGGGAGCTGTGTGAACGGGAGGGCCTGTGTGCTACAAGGGTAGTGTGCTATTTCTCAGGGTTAGAAACAAGCTGGAGCAGGCAAACAGGTACCCAGCCAGCTATACAAGGAGAGTTAAACTCAGCCTCAGCTTGCTAGGCCTGAATGAAATCAGCATTAACAGAGTATGAGGAGAAGGAAGGCTTCATCCAGGAATAAACTATGATCTAGTTAGCAAGCAAGGGAATATGGGAAATTCTCACTGAGGAAATTAAATGGACAGGGGTTTGCAGGAAGTAACAGGTTTTTCTAGTCTTCAAAGTGGGCAACACTGCAACTTTATTTTCTGCTTTTTATTTTAATTCTTAATTGATTAGTACCTGAGCTCTGACATTCACGTCCTTCTGGTCTGACTGCCTCAGGCAGTATCACAGTTTTGCAATATCATAAACTTCATGAACCCATTGATAGGCATTTCTTAATAATGGATGTTTTGCAGTGGCATGATAAGCAGGCTCTTTGTGTCAGTCAGACTAGCATTATCACTTTGTGCTGAGATTCTGCTGTGTAATATTTGAAGATGCTTTTTTTTTTTTTTAGCAAACTCTTTGAGTTCAAAACCCCAGATGGGTCGTCGTCAAGGAATGTGTTAACTCACACTTAGCTGTTTGTGTGGCCCCTTCAGTATTAGATCTGAGAGCTCATTGCTTGCCTAGCTATGATGGTGCCCTTGGCAATTCCAGTACCTTCAGGGGTAAAGGTGTTACTGGACTGAGATCCCCAGAGCAGAATTCTATCAGAATGAGACACACACATTAACAGCTGTAAGAGCTGATTTTTCTTTATTTGCTTTTACTGCTTATTACAAATGTAATTTGTATATCTTTTATGCATTTTAGAAAATGCAGGGTGGCATGAAATTTGCATTAAAAAGTATAACAGAAGCCCTTAATGAGAACCATGTACCTCTGTTAGCGTGGAAGGCTATGTTTGAAAATGGAGTAAGAATCTGAAGAATGTGGAAACGGGATGGTTTGTAACAATTCATTATGCTGGCAACCAGAATTTCCTAGTTGTATTAGTAGTGTGGTTATTTACTGTTAATAGGTAACCTGCTTAATCTTACTAGCCTTCTTATTGTTAACCTGCCTAACTATTGTTAGTAATCGGCTTATTGTTAGTAAGCCCTAACTATTAGTAGCAAGTTTTGAGTGGTGCAAATGCAAATATGCTTGGTTTTAGTCCTGTTGACAACTGGCTTCCACGGTACCATTTGTGTTCATTAAATTAAAGGTGGTCTCATTTACAGTCTTAATTATCAGAAAACGATAGTATTTCTTGCCTGTAAACAACTGCCTTCTTGGTGCTACAGACACTTAGGCATGTGGGGGATTTTCTCATGTGGCTAATCCTGGGATGCAGTTCAGTGAGATGCTGCTCGTAATGGGCCAGCCCTAAAAGGGTGAAGTCCCTGTCATCTCCTAACCTCACCCCCTCCTTTTAGCTGGGCTGTTTTCATGAGTTAGCTTGACTCAATGAAAGGGTTTGGAAAAATAAGGAGGAAAAGAAAGGATAGGGGAGGACAGAGCTTGTGCTCTTTGGGCACGAGCAAGCTGTTTTATATGCTCAGCTGTCTATGAAAGGATTTAGTCTGTGAGTAAACATGATGTACTTCCTCTGAAGTATGCAGAAGACAGACTGGATTGGGGATTTATTTCTGTGTTTGTGCACACTTAGCACAGTGGAAGCCTCTTAATGTTGCTATTCCTTAACACAAAACTAGTATCTAAAGCAGCACATCAGGTCCTACAGCCTTCTTTGTATCCGTGCAGTGTGATCCCTGATTTCTCTGCTTCTTCATCTGACTGCTAGAATTTTCTTAGTATACAGTAGGGATGGGAATTTTTCTGATACTGTTTTAAGTCTTTGTTCTGATCTGGCATTCCTCAAATACCTCAAATTCCTATTGAAAAAAGAAGCAGTTTTGAGTTTTGCTGGAGTATGCAAGGGCTTTTTTTTTTTTTTCCCTAAAGCCAAGTAATTAACAAATATTGTACAACCTGAGATGTAAGACTGAAATTCCACTGAAAGGTGAGGAGGACAGACATCAAAACGTTTCTAATTTTATCTGTGTGTTAATGTTTATAAGCATGCAGCTGCTATATCTTGTAATAATCCAGTAGTCAGTATTCCTGGACAAATGTATTCTGCGTACAAAACTGATGTTTGACTTAAATCTGTGGGCAACTGTATAGACATACTTTCAGAAATAATTTTTAATATATATTTTGATATTTAGAATGCCTATTATCTTCCAAGCTCAGGAAAATATTTTATTTTCTGCCATTCCAGAAGCCTGCAGATTCTAAGTGAGACTATAATTTCAAAATAGCCATGACTTTAAACATTTTCTTCAAGAGGTTGAATTCTTTTGTTATTCTCTGCATTTGGAGCAGCTGTTAAAGGTTAACGATGAAATGATTTTTGTTTTCCTCAAAGGAAAAGAGAATGTAGCCTCCTGCTTGATGTTACGGTAATTATGTACACAAGAAGATGGTTTCTAGAGGAAGCGGTATTGTATATACAAAGAACGCTTGAGAAATGCAGGTGAACCTGGAAGGCAAACCAAAAGACAGAAACAGCTCCTGAAGAGGGGTGGCTGTCTGGCCAAACCTCAAGATGTTGTATCACAGTCCACAGTGGCTCCCATAGCCTCACTGGAGTCCAGCTGGGTATTGTGCTTTTGGAGCCTGTTTTTTCCAAGTTGGATGCTTTCTTTTTAGGACAAGTGTTCAAGTGGCACTTTTAAGTTAGCTTTCAAAATTGTTATTGACTTCCCTGAGAACAATGCCACAATACTGCATTGCACCCAGAAAAAGCACAATATGCAAAACTCCTGGTTTCTTGCTTTAAAACATGGAAATAGATATTATTATATAAATAAATATAGAGAGAGAAATATACATAAGTAGGATTTATGTACAACCTGTCAGTATTAACATTTTAGGGCTACATTCAGTGCAAGTTACATGGGCGTGGGTGCTGAATAGTCACACGGGGCACTGCATCTGGCTGTAACTTAAAGTAGTTTTTATTTCATAGAATCATAGAATGTTTAGGGTTGGAAGGGACCACTAGTGGTCATCTAGTCCAACCCCCCTGCAGTGAGCAGGGACACTGCTAACTAGATCAGGTTGCTCAGAGCCCCATCCAACCTGGCCTTGATTATTTCTGGCTGTGGGCCTTGTACTTCCATTTGGCTTACTTGGCAGTGATATTCTTTTTCCTGTGGAATTTGCTACTGCTAAAACCACACCATTTCTGATGCCTCTAAACTTCAGTAAGCGCAGCTGGCTTATTATAGCATAGGTCCTACAACCTTATGACCTCTTTCAGCCTGAGCTCACCAGATATTAGAGCCTTTCCATAGCAACTGCACTGCCTGCGAGCACTGAACTTCCAGAATCTGTATCCCTTTCCTGGGATGTGGATCCCCCTACTAATGACACACACTTGCAAGCTAGTGCATTGCAGCCAAGTAATAATACTGACTCTTTGGACTGCCTGTAACATCGACCTTCTCTGGCATGGTGGATGTGGCTACAGCTTATCTCAGTGGTAGATGTGAGCAGATACGCAGGGCGGAGGAAGTTTAGTACAGAATTTCCAGCCAAGGCTATTGCTCACATTCATACCATGAGAATCACTCAGAATAGGATCTGTAGTGTTTACGGACTGAAAAGTACCGTTCTTCCAAATCTGCTGGAAACACTGTGCTTGCCACAGCCTTCGATTCAATCGCCTTTTTTTAGGATGACATTTTGTGGTACAATAGCTGTTGCTTAACAAGTCATCTGGGTCTTTCTCCTTACAGCTTCAGGTGATGAATTACTGTTAAAGTAGTATTATTCTTACGCTTCAAAATTATTATTTAATAATACAGTCTTACATGCAAAGTTATCCTCTTCTTCCCATGTGGTATTTTTAATCCTTTTTTTGATGCACCTTTCTCATTTTCTTTGCAAATTTTTGAACATGTTTCTACTTCTGTGTTGTGGCCATTAATTAAAATATTACAGACAGAATATTCAATAATCTGTGAGAAACTTTTCTATTCATCTCTCTCCTGCTAGGTAGCTTCCCTGAAACCGTAACTCATCATCATTTCTCCTTTATGAGCTTCTTACCTTAAAATGCTTCTGTTATATCTTTTTTTGTGAATCTAATTAGTTTTTTCTCCTCCATGTTAATCACATCGAAATGTTTTGAGTTCTGACAAATTACTACATATTCTGTTCTCCTTTCTATGATACTACTCAGCATCTTGGTAATGTACCAAAATCTTTCACCTGGATTTGGATTTCCATGTTGAAGTTATTAGGGTTTTTTTCCTTAAACATAGTCATTTTCATTTCAGTACCATCATCCTATTAGTTTCTTCCTGTTTTGTCTACATTTTAAATCCACCTCCTTGCCAAAAAAAAAAAAGGTCAAATAATGACTTGGTTTTTAGGCCAGCCTGTTCATCTCATGACAGCGTGGTGTACATGCCTCATTCTTTGCTCAAAGAATTTTTCAGTGCTGTACTTCGCTTCATGAGGTTTAATTCATCCTGACCCGTTTCTCCCTGGTTTTGTTCTGTCATCTGTGATTTTTCTTTGCCATTTCTTTCCCTTTTAATTCCGTACCGGAACACTTATCCCTTTCTTGTTTGTAATGCAATTTCTGAAGAGTTTTTTTGACTTAAATTTCATTGTTCTTTCACTTTGAAAATCTGTGCTGCTCAAAGTGATTTCTGTAAATGGTTCCTTTAATAGCTCAAAGTTTGATCTCATATCTTTTCCAAATTAAAGAATTCTAGTATATATTGTTATATGAAACCCAAACTGCCTTCTTGTCATATGAAAACCATTCTTTATCTTTGATCATTTTTGTTGCCTTCTTACAGTTACATAATAAATCCCTTTTAAGATGGGAGGACCAGGACTGCATGCACTATTCAAGACAGAATTGCTTTCTTTTTTCAGTGTATAGTATTGTATAGTGTTAGGAATATTTTTTCTTACCCTCACATGCATTTATTTGCACTTACTAAAACTAAATTATATCTGTTTTTCTGTCATTCAGTGTCATAAGATCCTTTGGCATATTCTTTGCAGTAATTTTCATTTTTTCACAGCATTGAATAACTCTGTGGCCTCAGCAAATTCTTTGGAATGTATACTACAGATCCTTTCTGAGTGTGCTGAACAGGTTGAATCTCATTGAATGCCTGCCGATAACTGCATTTACACTGTGAAAGTTGACTTTTCTTCCCTGAACTTTTAATTAGTTATTAATTCATTAAGACCTTTATTCTCCTACAATAAGGTTGGTTTCTTTAAGATCCTTTGATAGCAAATTGTCAAATGCTTCCTGAAAATCTAGGTAAACTGTATCAATTGGATCCCCTTGTCCACCTGATTCTGCTTGACTTTTTCAGAAATGCTAAAGAAGTTGAGGCATAACCTCCAAAAGCCGTACTAACTCTGCCTTGTTATATCACATTCATCCATGTGTTCATTAATTCTGTTCTTATTAAGTTTAAAACATCAATCTGTTATACACAGGTACTGAAATCCTCCTCTTAAAACCTAAAAAAAAAAAAGTGTTGTTTTTGCTACCTCCTTCCAGTTCAAAGGAGTTTTAGTAATATTTTTAGTCTATCTATATAGTTTAACAATTATATATTTATGTTCTTTTAGAACACTGAGTTGAGTCCTAACAGATCTTAAAACCAGATTTTTTTTTTCTGATTTGAAACCTCTTCAAAATAATCTGAGAACCATAATTTAGAGCTCCTCTGCCTTCTTTCAAAAAAACAGATTTACTAAAGAGACAAATACGAGTAATACGTGACTACAAATTCAAGAACATATTGTACAACTCTTCAGAATTACAGAATACTGACAAGCACAAGCAAACCAACCCCGAGTTTGTATTGTGGGGTTGTCAGGTATAACCAGAGGTTGTAAACTGTGATTTTTCCATCTGAAGTACTAATATTTTCATGTATGACATATATACAATGCATAGTTTATTTAAGTAAAAAAAAGTTTCAAATTCATATTAGTTATGCTCACACTTCAAAAATAAATAAAAGCAATAATGATAAAAATCTTCCAAACATTCTTACAGTTTCTCAAATCCAGGAGGAAGAAATAACAGACTTAGTGCTCTTGCGTGCAGCATGGAACAAAATAATAATAAAAAAATCCTTACTGTTAGTCATTGCAGATGCTTTTGCAAACCTGGTATTTTTAACAAATGCTTTTACTACTCAATGGACATGTTTTGAGCACCTGTGCAATGTCACATTATACTCTGTCCCAACAAAGCTTGTTTGCAATCCTTGTTTGTGGTCTGGTATCATGTGGATGCATCCTTCCCTAACACTGCATGTGACAGGTTAGCAAGAAAGCCAGTAATAAGAGAAGGTGCTACTGATACAAAGAAAAACAAACAAACAAACAAGTCCAAACCTTCCATTTGTATTCTTTGTTCTGCAGTAGCTGAAGTCTCAAGTAGCAAGTGTGTAAGAAAAGGTAGTACTAAAGCACTTCTTTCCATGCTTTAATGCAGCTAGAGTTGCTGGGCTGCATTTTTATCTGATGCAATAAGATTCTGTCTTTACAGCGTATGTTTACTGTCTCAGTAAAGAAATTTAGAGATTAATGTCAGCATTTGTTGTTATATTACAAAGACTGATTTTACAGGAATATGGGAAGAGCTCTTCAAAACAAAATGGAGTTGAAAGAACAGTTTTGGTGCTTGGATAGACAGTAATAGAAGATCAGCAGCATAACACACTAGTCTACTGGCTTACTCTTCTACCTTACTTGTCTGTAAGTGTTAAAAAAATCTCTGTGAAAGTTTACTCTCAGTGTACTCCAGGCATTTTCTCCACTAAAGGGAGAGCAACTGCAATACTGTTAGTATTTCAGTTGGACAAAGCAGTTGAATTGATATAACAGCTTGTGTCCTCCAAAAGCAGTAATCTTTTCTGGCTCTGGCACTCATCTGACCCATCGCTGAGCCAATTCAGCTCACTTAAGTGGGCAGAAGACAAACCCCATGGGAAGAGGAGGGAGGAACTGAACAGCTTAATTTGGCCATATTGTCTAACTGCCTGACAAGTTGTCTTCCTAGCAGCTGCTCTGTTGAAAGCACTCGGAGGTCTCGCAGAGCAAACCCTTGTTCTATTCGTTGCCGTCCTAGAAGCAGACCCCAGACGTACCGAAATGTGTGGGACTGGGAAGCACTGATAATAGCAAATTACTACTCCAATGCAGCATGCAAGACGTTATTATTTAACAGTGGTTGCAGTTCATTTTATGGACAGAGGTGCACTAATGTCACAGAAACCTAGAATAAAGATTAAAGTAAATTCTTTTCTTGGTGGAAATTAGTAGCTTGATCTTTGTTACTGGAAAATAGACAAAATTTCTGCACTGGAAAGACTGTTCAGCTAAGAGGTTTAAATTCACAGAATTTTGTATCTGTAGCAAAGCACCAAGTTTTTATCTGGCATCTATTTCACTTCCAGCAATGAAATAGGTTCCTGAGCACCGGGCTATCCTGTCTGCCTTCCTTTCACTTGGCTTCATCACTGCTGGGTTTCTCTTCTGAATCATCACTGTCATATTCCTCATCCTCGTATCGGAAGGCACCCTCAGCTTCAGGGTCAGACTGACCTTCCTCTTCACGCTCATGAGACTGGTCAGACTGAGAGCTAGGTCTTGGCTGATCGTCCTCCTCTTCCTGGGAATGGCCAGGTGACAGGCCTGTCTTTGCTTCCTCTTCCTTCTCCTCCTCCTCTTCAGAGTGCTGTCCAGAGGGGGGGCTGGAGCCAGACTCCTCTGTGTGATGAGGCTGATGATAAGCGAAAGGGCTGGCTCTTCCCTCAGCCTCCAGTTCACTGGACTGGCTGTCCTCGGTGCAGGCTTTGACACCTTTTCCCTTCTCTCCCTCCTCTTCCTCCTCACAGGACTGCTCAAACCGAGGACTGCTGTCCGCTGCTTCCTCAAAGGATTCCCTTTCTTTCACTTTATCCTTCATGACTCTGAAAAGACAATTTGCATGTGTGATTTTACTTTCAGGTAGGATGCTTCCCAGTAGGTTTTAAACTACCTTCAGGTAATCTAGGACAAATTCTGGTAAACTTGGCTGGGGTGGAACTGGGGAAGCAAAAGGTAAGAGGGGAGGCCAGTCTCCTTTTATGCTAGAAAGTAACTCAATGGTATTGCTTATATATTTCAATTTTTTTATTTCTGCTTCCTTTTAAATCATTATACCTAATGGATATTGAAAAGTAATTTTTATAAGGCTTATGTTAAAAATTCAGTAACGGTAATGCAGAATGAAGTGACTTAATAGCATCCTGGCAGAATTTTTGGTGAAAGGAACAAATAAAAAAATGTTTTCCTTAATTTTTCTCTGAAATGCTTTATGTAACACATCCAGTGCTCTCCTCTGTTTTATAAAATAATATTTAATTCAGGAAAAACAATAAAAAATACATACTAATGCTAACACTAGTAAAGCTAACTACATAGTCAAATATTTACCTAGGAAATACTACAAATAATTAAAAAAATCCCCATTACCTACACATCAAAATTACTTTCTAATTACTAGGTATGTAGTGGCAAAAGAGAAAAAGCTTTCAGTAACCTCTACCTTTCTCTGGCATCAGTGGAGTGACTAGAATCTTCAGCACTGTAGCACTGTAGCAATTTAGTTGTTTTTCCTTTCTTTGAAATAAACTCTGGGCATATCCCCAGGGCTCTCAGTCTGTTAGAATAATGCTTTTCTGCAGCTATTCTGGCATTTTTCTGTAGGAAAACCACAATGGTTATGTGTTATCTAAATGCACTGAATGCCTGTCTTTTGATACTTTTGTGTAGTTATAGTAACACTCTGTTTCATGAATTGCATCTGACAAGTTGAATGATTATTCACTGCAGGTAAGAATGGCAAAACAATACTAAAAAAAAATTTACACCAGATTTTCCTTTTCTGTACCAGTTTAAATCCAGTTTGCTGCCTGCACCCACTGGCTAATGAAGAGCTTTATGTTCTGTGTGTAGCTATTGAGGAGGACGAGGATGTGAACATGTAGAAAATAAGATGTGACCTTCCTAGGGCTTTTCCCCTATCTTCCCTCTCTGGGAGCTGCTACCCTAAAATAGCATCGATTCACCTTCTTATGGTGCTGTTTAAGAAATTACATAGATGTGTGTATCCACCTCTGAAACCGAGGGTGTAAATTCTGTTTCTCCAGGTAATAACTGAGTGAGAAGAACTCGTCCTCCAGTCTACACAGATGGTCCTGCCCCGCAGCAATGGCAGACCAGGAAAGCAACATAGACAGAAGGGACAAGGGAACCAGTGATCTATGACTTGCTGCCTCTCCGGGTTTGGAAACAAAGTCAGGGACCACACTACCAGCACATGGTTGTACTGAAATGGAGAGATGCAAGTACTGTATCTGAGCTTTAATGTAGATACTAAAAATACTCAAATTTTCTTATCACTTCTTTCCCAGCTTAAACCTCTCATGTTTTTGCTGTAAGCTCTTGTTGCATTTACTCACGTTACAACTGAACTGGACAACACGTTTGGAACAGCCATCTCAGTTCCCTGTGTAAGCAAAGCATGACTGCTTAGTCACAAAAATTAGTAATGTTTATATGGAGATGGGCCAAAAGAGATTAAAATGGAAACATACTGGTCTCAAAAGTATTTTTCAAGTATCGTCTATGTTGAAGTGTTTGGCTACAAATGTCTTGTGCAGTATTTGAAGGTAAGATTAAGTAACAGGGAAGCAAGACAACCTGAGTAACTCTTTCAAAAAGCAATGGCCTTTGATTTACTCTTTCTTCTATTTCTTGCAACTCTTGCAGATATTCTTGCATTCTCTGCTTCTCGTAATTCCTAAGGGAAACAGTAACAGAGAAATTATTACTAGTTTATAATACAGGAAGTAATTTTCTACAGCAGCTGAAAGTTAAATTGCTCATAACAAACTAAATATTGTCCTACTTACACATATAAAAGGTAAATTATTTTATGGTGGTTCCAGGGTCTGAGGTATATTGTCTCAGTTTCATAGCAATTGCTAGCCTGTAAGTACTGAACAAAACTGTCTCTGAAGCAGTCACTTTTTGGATAAGCAGGGAAGTCCTGGCTTGTGAGGTTAAATAGAGGCTGAGTTTGGATTCTTAGGTTTTTTGGATACTTAGGGTTGTTTTTTGTTTGTTTGGGTTTTTTAAGTTTGGCTACCTAGGGTTTTTTTTAAATGCCGAGTGCATACAGATATTCTAGTTGGTCTAACCAAAATTAAACAGTTTGAAATGAGTGATAAAATCAAAATACACCATAGGAAATTAGTATTAATTCAATAAAAATCAGTACTTTAAGGTAAATCTTGATGATAAGAATCTTGGTGCTTTACCAGCCTATCTCACAAGAGGGGTAGCCACATTCTGGATCACAGTACACTTTTTTCCTAGTTGGTTTGTCAAGGGCCCAATCAATACAGCAGGACGATGAAACTGTTGAATCATCGATTGAAATTATAATCTCAGATCCCAGCAAGCATTGGATACTCCAGGTAGCACGGGTTGTAATCCTCAGGGTGTGACAAAGACACCTCTTTGTGATGTTGTCTCTGTACTGGGCCAGCTCTCGCACTACTAAGTCAGACACTTATGGGCAAGCGTGAGAGCTAGTGGGATTTTACGCTT
>NW_009260131.1:3055238-3060752 GCF_000687185.1 Egretta garzetta
TGGCTGTGCGTTAAGGCAAGTCCTTCACCATTTTGAGGGAGCGAACTTCATTGTTGCCACTTGCTTGCGCTCTCAGGCAGCTTTCTACAAACCTAATTATCTGTTAGAAGAGCACTTACACTAATATACCTTATTACCCAGCCTATGCTGCAATAAGCATTATCAAGTTAAGCACTTGTACCAGCCTTAATGCATCAGCACTAGGGAAGTAATCTTGCTTGTAATAGCATAATTTGATGTGCAGACAAGAATTAAGTATGAGCTTTTTACAATACTCCTGAAATCTGATTAAGCTAAATACTGCAATGTGAAGTTTGGTGTTGAATGAACTCAAATCGAATCTACAAGCACACCCACCATCTCAATTCTCCACCTTGCCTCCATAATGCAAATTGTTTTCTGCTTCTGTCCTAGAGTCAGCAGATCATCTGCCCAAGGATACCCTACATTATAAAGCTCCTGTTATTAACAGAATCTGCTGGTGGTGTGGCAAAAGCAATTGTGCTTGAGCTCTGACTCTAACAAAACAGCGAGAAGGGACTGCCCTCTTTGAGCTGCATCTCTGCCACTGTATCTCTGTTCTCCAGGACCCCGTGTAAGCTGGGCTTCTCCTACACCACTGCTTCTTCCTATGCGTGCTTTGGCTTTAGCTGGTTTTGGGGCAGGTGGTAGGTGGGCATAGACATATGCTGGATAGTCACTGACTGCCCATGTGGCTGAGCAAAAATGTTTGTTGCAATGCTGCCGCTAGCGTATCCCAGCTGAGACACTGCACTTCATGCTTTCAGTCTGTGAGAACGCACGTGCTTTGGTTTCTACTACATTTTCTCTCTTTGGTCACAGTGAAGCAACATTGGTGGTGAATAACCATTACAAAGTTTGCTGTGGAACAATGTGCAGCATTGTCTTGCAGTATTTTAGCAAATTTGCTTGTAACAGCCCAGAGTTTAAAGAATAAATCCACAGTTTTCTACTTTAGCTATAAAGAAAGGAGAGACCCATGTAAAGCAAAAAAAGAATGAGGAAACGTTGTTACCTTTCAACTCAGCCATAAAGACAGCCCTAGCCTCCACCCTCATTTCAGAAAGATCTCTATCCTGGATGGTATTCTAAATGCCTTGAAGTTTGGTATGGTAACTTAAAAGTTGCTAGTCCAAGCTATGAATCTTGTAGGCATATCTCATGATCCTTCACCCTCGTGTTGTTTTGCCCTACTACCGTCAGTTACTGGTAATTTGCCTGGTTACTGGAAATTAGGATTTGTAGTTGCTGCCCAAGAATCCTGCCTATGCATGAAGCAGCAGGGGCAGAGCAGTCAGTAGCTCTCACCGTCTCCATGTGATGGAGCTTTGAACGGATGATACTGCTGCAGTGCCATCGTGCCAATACAGATTATAAACCTCACTAAAGACTCATGCAAAAACAGGACTGACTTTTTTTTTTTTTCTAGGATTAAAAAGAACAGGAAACAGAAATGGTTAAATTAGCCACAAACACAAGGACAAGCAGCAATTCTGGCGTTAGATCAGCATCAGAGAGCGGGAGCCATCTGGACTGCTAGCTCATAGCACACTGAGAAGGCCCTGATGTTTCTCCCTGCATACTACTTTTCTCAATTGTGTAGAAAGTCTTTGAATTTGTATCTCCAGTAAAGGTAACTTTGGATCCCATTCCTCCTAAGCACCAGCAGCTTCCTGGTTAGCTGTTGATACATGTGCTAAGTTAAAATAATATTTCTGCTCTCGTTTTCCCTCTTAAGGGGGGACCTGCTGGGACAAAGAAGTGAATTGTGAAACATTTGCTACCGTAGGAGATGGCTAGCACCAAAGTTGGACCAACACCTATCAATCCAGCAGTGCAAGGATATTCTGTAACGACACTGTTCCTTTTCCTTTGGATTTTTTTAAACTTTTCCTCTTTGGTTGGTATGGCAATTGAGAAAACACAGGAGTCTCCTATTAGCTAATCTGTAATACTGTAAGGTAGATCAAAATCATTAGAACAGGCAACAATTTCCCAGCTGAAAAACTCAATTTGGCCGCCTTTTTTACTAGCTGCTTGTACAGTGTATAATTTATCAAATGTGCAATTACATAAACCTAGACTATGCTATTTTTTTACATCGTATGTTAAAACATACAATGTAGAATGAGAAGTTGAGGATTCAGGGGAATGCAACAAAATACCTGAATGTTTTTAATTTGGATTTAGACACCTGAGCTAGGCTCTGATGTGGGTCATTGGCCTCAGCCCGAGTTGTTACAATTTTCTGGAGCTTTTTCGTTCTTTGTTTCTGCTTTGTTCTGTTCCTTTTCTGTTGTTCTTCCAACTTTCTCTTTTCCTCAAGTGAATTCCTGGGTGGAAAAATAAACTAAGGCTGAATTCATTTTAAATCAAGAGCAAGACTTCAAAGGAAGCTTTGGCAAAGGAGATTTAGAAGAGAAAAACAGGGTGAAAACAGGGTTGGCAGAAGAGGACACAGGGTATGTGCCACCTTAAGGGATTCAGGCGTACCCTGGGAAACAGCAGTCATTTGTCCCTTTCCTATGGACACTGAGAAAAATGCACTATGTTTCTTTAACAACCACAAAGTCTAATTAAGCCCTGTATTTAAATATTAAGTGTCCTATTATAATTAAGCCCTTATATTAACATATTAAGTCCTATATTCACTGCATGGAAGAACTGACTACATACATAGAAATACAAGAGAAATCTACTCTTAAAGTTTACATAAAATGTAGAGCATCGCTAAAGTAGTCACCTTATGGCTTGTAGCCGTCGTCTTGTGGATTCTGTGATTTTTGGCGATTTAGATTCTCCAAATCCTGAGAGATGCAAATTTACACTTGCATGTCTCATTGGAGGTTTACGTCTTGGAGAGGCATATGGCCAGCGTGTTTCCTTCAACTTTTCTTCATCCTCTTGAATGTCCTTCAAAATCTTCCCCTTGTTTGAGGGAATACATGGAGTACGAAGATCGAACGGTTCACAGACTGTAAGGTGTTTCACTTTTTTTTGTTGCAGGAGCCGTTTCTGAAATTTCTGGTGTAGTAGTTCAAAATCTGGGACATTTGATTTGATCCTGGGTTTATGTTCTGTTTCCTTTGGTTCAATGCACTTGTGTTTCTTTTTTTTATTGGTAGCTTTTAAAGCCAGTCTGCTGTTGGGGAGAGATGAATTACGTAGCAACTCTTCAGCTCTCATTCTGATCCTGATTTCTCTGTAGAGCTCTTCCTCCTTTAGCTTGTCATTAACAGCTGGACTATAAATGCATTTGGGAACTGGTTTTGCTTTGAACAGTTTTGTTTTCTTTTCAGGTGTGGAAAGGTCTCTTAACTGCATTTTCCTAATTTCATTCCTCTGCTTCTCTCGTTCAATGAATTTAAATGGCTTCTGAGAAGCCAAGAGCTTGCGTTGGCTTCTCTCTCTCACAGACCTCCTGCGTTCTTCGTTTCGTTGCATGATTTCATGGTAGAGCGGTAGGAAGATGGCAGCGGGCACTGGATTGGCTCGGAATTTTTTCTGGCACTCTGCTTCCTCCTCTAGTTGCTTCCTCAGTAAGTTATTTTCCATTTCAATCTGTGACTTTGATTTGACATTCTGTTCTTTTTTTCTAGCTTCTCTAATTGTCATCTGGAAAGGCTTGGGCACAGTAACTTTTGGTGACCACGCTTTCTGTTTCTTCCGTATCACTCTGAAGGCTGGTGAGCTTGGTAAGCTGTGTTTGGTGCGGGAGATGTAGTCTTCCACAGAGAACCCATCCCACATTTTTTCAATCCGTTCCTTAGCAAATGCAGATGATCCAGTTTCACTACCATTTTCTTCAAACGCTAATTCTCTCTCAGACCCATCAGATATACTTGAGCCTAAGGGATCGCTTAAGTCAGAGTCCGAAAAGGATTTGTGCAAATTTAGAGGCTGGTATGAGCTCTTCTCCCATGTTGGCCTTTAAAAAAGGAAAAAAAAAAAAAAATTGGTTTGAGTCCAGTCCAACATCGATGCAAAGCCAGTAACTTCCACTTTAAGATATCATTAGGAAAAAAAAATTAACAGCACTGGCGGGGAAGAAGAGAAGGGGAAGAGAAGGGAAAAGAGAAGCACATTGGGCACTTGCATCAGAATCATAGTTTTAGGTGAGTACTGATGGTGAACAAGTCAGCACTTCTTAAGGAAAGGCATGGGGCTTTACTAAACAAGTTGCCCAGTCTCTGCTGCACACACGCTTGTAAATCTCACAGTTCACTAGCGAGGTGAATAAGCATTTTTATTATTAAAATTATCTTTTCTGTGATTATTTGCTTAGAGGAAATGGAGGGAGCAACACATCCCAGCCCCAGAAAAAACCCTGCTGTTTTACAGATGTCTGCAGAGCATTTGAGAATCTTCAGATAAAAGGTACCACCAAACATACCTACACCACGTGTTAGAAGTGGCATTCTTCTTGTCCGGGGGTTGTACTCCTTTTAAATACAGTTTATTCCGATACATACTTTCTAATTTTGCCATGGTCTCCAAGTGGGCATTCTTCAACTCTTCCAGCTTCAAATAATATTCTTGATTTGAATCACACATTTTGGAAAAGTCTATCTGCTTCTCAGAGTCTCCGTTTAGAGAGAGGGTCGGCACTCTGTCGGTACTTGAATCCAAATCAAAACCATCCTAGAAGAGATGTTCAAAATTTTCTGACTGTTAGAAGAAAGTGGAACAAGGTTCTTAATTCTGCTTTATCCTAATGAAGTCTAATGAATGATACAGTAAC
This sequence comes from Egretta garzetta, assembly GCF_000687185.1. NCBI lineage: Eukaryota > Metazoa > Chordata > Aves > Pelecaniformes > Ardeidae > Egretta > Egretta garzetta. Next base: position 3,060,001 of record NW_009260131.1, read on the forward strand.
AGCAGATAGAGATACCTGTATATAAATGTTAATGCAGAGTTACATGGAATGATCCTATTGCATAGTAATTTATATCCTAAGGATCCTATTTAAAGTAAAACTCCTCAGTCTGTCCCTGTAACCAATATATTTATACCAGGAAATATGATCATGGGGACTTATCAAAAGAAAACAAGTTTTAATTATTTTGTAAAGCATAATTTTTCCTTGATTACTACGCAGCTCTGAAAAAAGCCTTTACCTAAAACCAAACAAAAACAGAACTTTCTCTGCCTCCCATTTCCATAAGCATTTTAAAAGCAATTCATTGGCTATCTTGTGTCTAAATGTTTATTCCCCTTTCCGTAACTTACTGTGCCATGACAGGGATTCTGCACAGCTTACAGTTCCAGTGATGCTTGGCAGGTTGCAGCTGTGTGCATTTTCTTTAAATATTTTTAAAGCTTACACAAGTTAGATTAAGTTATTAAAACCAGGTTGGTCTGCATTACAGAGGCTGCCTTTATGTTATTTTTAAGCACCGTGTTTTAAAAAATTACAGGACTGGTTTCCTTATCCAAAAATTAGAATAGTACTTTTCCACACCGAGGTATTTTAATAAGCTTTGACATTCCAGCAAAAGGGCTCGGGTGCGTTTTGGCAGGTGTTCACCGTGCAAATCGAACTCGTTTCTTCTATAGCGCAGTGACCTCATGCAAACACGCATTACGCGATCAAAGCAGCGAATTTAAAAAGCCGTTAGGGAGCGCCCA
>NW_009260131.1:3061444-3070098 GCF_000687185.1 Egretta garzetta
CAGGAATATCCTCCCACCTCTGCAGAGAGGCGTTAACGATTGCTGGGCCCATTTATTGTAGTGAAGTTACAAACACTTATGTAAAGAAACAGACAAAAAGATTGCATCACCCACAAATAGATGTTGTAATTTGTCCAGAATTGGAAGTTTGTGGTGGTGGGGAAGGAAAGCTTTCATCCAAGCGAATACCTAAATTAACAGAGGCCCTTGCTGGATGTAATCCTGTGGGGTAAGGCATCATTTGTAACTTCAAACAGCCAATAAATAATTCATACAGAGCATTGGTGCCTAAATTGATCATTTGCTTTATTAGTATTTTGAATTATTCTGAATATTCTACTAAGTCACAGGTAAGTATCTCAACAATAGCTGGTCAACAAAGTGGTGGAGGATTACTCTAAGGCTACAGCTCCAACTGCTCAGAATAGAAATGAGTTAAAAGAAATACCTCCTTTATACCTAGGAGTCCGGTCATCTCAGTGTAACAATGGTGAAGACAAAAGGGTTAATTCAGAATTTCAGGCAGAGAATTAGAAGGATGTAACATAAAGAACAAATTAAATTAACTCTGAATGAAATGAATCCTGGGGCAGCCAGGATTTTCCTGATAGCTGAGAACCCTTGTGTCGCCTCTCACTTCAGTGATGACACCAGCTCATGTCTGTCTGCTTGTTTTAGAAAAGCTTAATTTGCATGAGTTTTGGGAAAACCAATTAATTTGGAGGGGGTGGGAGGGGGATGGATTAGCAAAGTCATCCAAAATGTTTTCACCCCTGGGGTTTTCTTAAACAGCACTGGGTGTGGACGACCACCAAAATGGAAGCAACCAACGAAACAGTTACAGCTGTTTCAGAGAGAGGCACCAAACTCGATTTTAAATAAACCCCTATTAATACAAGAGAAGCCTAGCTACAGGTATTATCCTTGCCTGTTTAGAACTAGGTTGAGTTTTGATGCTTACACTTCACTGCTGGATGAAGTACAAAAAGCAGCACATAAAGGCTGCCCATTGGGATGCTCTGGCTCATGTGATGGCATCAGGAATTGTCAGGGATCCTCAGGAGAGAAAACAGAGCAAGGAACGCACCATCACTGCAAAGATGCTCCTGTGCGCTGGCCAGCCATAGTTAAGGGAAATAGGAAAAACTTTTAGAGAAGCAGCTCTAAGCTGGCACATTATTAGAGTGCAAAGTGAAAGGTGTTTTTAGAGTATATTACAAAAGCTAACTGCTGTTAAAAACTTTTCAGAGATAAGTAGGAGCACATAGCACCAATAAGCAAATGCAACAAGTTTACCTTATTTCTAGCAAAATTATAAAAGCAAAGACTCAGGTAGACTACTGCATGTTTATTGATAAACAGCATTTCCTTCTTGAAAACAATTTTTTTTTTTTTTTAAATTAACGCAATAAAAGTCCGTAAGCCTCTGTGGACTTTAAGACAATTCACACAGGCGCTTTTGGTGAGGAAACCGTATTCCAGCCTACAGGGAAGGAGCTGTAGGGCAGTCCCCGCTTTCTCTCTTCAGCTTACCGAGTGTTCACCTGCAAAGAAGAGTTCACATAGTCAGGCATAAAAAGTTCACAGGATATGTAACAATTACTTCTCTGCTTAAGGACCATGGTTTTTTATAGACTTTAACTCCCTACTTTAAGGTAGGGTATTTATAACGCATTTCATTTTGCTCCAGTTGCCGTTATTAGAAGTCCCAATGGTCAAAGTAGCACGCAAACTGGGAATGCGACACAGTAACCGAAGCACAGCAAATTGGAAGACAATAGCCATCCTGCTGCTTGTGGAAAAAAGAAAGATTAAACAAAAGGCGATGCAAACGCTACTCACCACATCATCAATCTTAAGAATACTGCGCACGGTTTCTGTCGCAAGAGTCAGTGCACTCAAAGACACCAGCAGTGGCTGGACGACCAGCTCCTCCAAGATGTTGGAAATGCCACCCTACAAGCAGAGAACAAGCAGCTTTTACTCCATGCAACTCAGGCTACAGTTAGATTTAGCAGGTTTCCTTTTAATAGAATCCCGAGATGGACAGTCAGCTCTAAATTAAGACTATCAAAGGGCTTGTCTCTTACATCCTCAAGAGGGATATTACGGTACACATCATCTCCCCCCAAGCACTGGACCTACCCAGTCAAAATTAGCCAAGAGAAGAAGTAAATGTAGTTGTGACAGTGTAAAAGCAGCTAGCCTGCTGTGCTGCTCCTAATGGGTGAGCGCCTTCCACTGCTGATAGCACTGATGGAGTGTTCTGAATTGATCTGGTTTTGTAGCTGAAACTGTGTTTTTGAAGAGACACAGGAAGTTTCTTGTGCTGTGGGTATGGTGTTTAAGTATCTGCTATCATCAATGCTCAGGTAAGCTGTTAAAGCCTCAGAGAACAAGCTATAATCTACCTCAATGTTAGTTTTGGGGAAAGTATGTGTTGTGAGACACAAACTTGCCCTCTCCGTAGCTTAGCTAATGCTAAGCATTTTCCTTTTAATGCCCAGGTGTCTTTTTAAGCTATGCTACGCCTATACAAGTCCTCATTACCTTTCTGACATTAATGCCAGCTGTTTTCTCTCCTTGAGCATGTCTGTTTCTCAGCTCAGTTACCGTTGAAATTGGATTGAGACCCGCGTTTTCAGCCAGCGTTGACGGTATGACTTCTAGCGCGTCTCCATACGCACGGACACAGTACGAGTCCATGCCCCTCAAAGTGCGAGCATACTCATTCAAGCGCAGTGCCAACTCTATCTCCGGTGCCCCACCTCCTGCAATTAAAGCTCTGAGAAGAGAAATTAAGAATCAAACCTCATTTACAGAAGTGCATAAATATTTTATTAATAGTAATACAGAAAGCTAATCACTCTCACCAAACTGAGACGTTACCTTTTCTTAACTAAGCATCTTATGACACACAGGGCATCGTGAATTGAACGCTCAGCTTCTTCTAGAACAAGTTTGTTGGATCCACGTACCACGATGGTTACAGTTTTTCCAGGGTTTGTGCAGCCCGTAATCTAAAACATAAACCCAAATACTAAGACCAAAAAAAAGGTTCTGGTCAAAAAGAGCCTTCAGTTGGTATTTGTGAATTCTGTAACAGCAAAGCAAGACTCAAGAGATTAAAAGCAGGTACGTAAATGTACTAACTTCAGTAGCAAAACCCATTAAAGTTAGCAGTTGTTATTAAAATAATTGGCAGATGTTAAGTAGGTATTAACCTTCTGTGACTCACTCACCCACCTTTATTAGTTTCCCAGAACTGTTCAAGTTGACCTCCTCAGCCAGCTCAGCAGACCCCAGCATATCAGGAGTAAACTGGTCAATATGAGCAACAGGCTTTGTTCCAATTGTCTGAAAAAATAATGGGGGGGACAAAAAAAAATTACTCAGAACCTGAACCACAAAGTTAGCAAGTGAACTGCATCATGTCCTTCTGCACCGTTACAGTAAAGTGCAGTTCAGACTAGTTTCCAGAAGTGTGACTCCTCAACGGAATGGGAATGTTTTTTAGGGAAATGCCTGCTCTTACATTATAGTCAGAACATGAAACTTGTGAAAGTGTCATAATAAACTGGCCCTGGCTGGGTACTTCATTTTGGGGTAGACTTTAAATACTGCTAATACCTTAACAGCCATTTACATAACTCACTTTACCTTACATATAAACTCAATGTCATCTCTTTCAATGTCTTTGACCACCATGATCTTCATTTTGTTCAGAAAATGGAGGGCTAGGTCACTAAGAGCATCCCTAAAAACAAAAGGGAAGTAGTCAGTCCAAAGTGCTCTTTTAGTAACCAGGTCACGCCAGCCAGCTGCACGGTTCTTACCAGCAGGGCTGAAATTCTTCAGACTACAAAGTAGGGAGGGATGTCACTAAACTCAAAATACAGACCACCCCGGTGCTTTCTAAAGGTACAGCCACCATTACAGCCAGTCTTGACACCCTGCCAAGTATGACTGTAGTATTTGGGTTCAATTTTCCAAACAATTCCAACTGCTCCCCCAAGCACACACCGCAAGCCAGTAAATCAGTATTAAACATACCGCAGAATCGACTTCTGAATCAGCAGCACATTGCATCCAGCCTTCTTAATTTGCTTAACTAAATTTAGAATATAAGCTCTCTCTTCACGCAGTACTCTGTCCATTTGAGCATAATCAGAAACAACTATTTGGTTGTCCATCTATTTAAAAAAGAAAAAAAAAAAAAAAGATAAAAGCAAGTATTATGAACTACTGCTGACTTCAAAAGCAAGCATCAAGATGTTTCATGTTCTTTAACTTCGGAGCCTGTGATTCAAAGCAAATAAGCATGACAGTAAAATATGTTGTCTCAGACACCACTTAAATGACGAGAAATACTGGACTTCTGAGCTATTTTCTTTCTTACACCAACTCTTAAGTTCTTTAAAAGTATCTGCGCATCACCCAGCATTACCCAAACTTCATTATAGCCGTGGAACAGAGCTGACATCACATCATCTTAAAAAAAGGTGTTTTATCATTACATTTACATCTCTCCCAAGTGCTACAGCAAAAGGATTTTGCTCTAATCATAGTTTTAACTTACATCTGTCTTTGGAGCAGACAAGCAGAACTGAATGAGGCCAATTTTGGCTTTTTCCACTCTGGTTACACCGGTATTTGCCACCTTCTGAGTCAGGACTAGTCCTTCAACCAGTTCGCAATCGTCGATTGTGCCTCTGGAAACAAAACCAATCCGTGATTCTAGCACTTTGGGAAGCTGATTTCACAGACACAAAATTTGTCTCATTACACAACTGTTTCTTACCCTAGCTTCTTAACGATTTTAATATCTCTGAGGTCAACACTACTAGCTGTAGTTGGGTCAATCACCTTCATGACTGCATCCACACTCATTGGAGAAAGTAAACTAGAATATTGACACACGACCTAAGGGATTTAAGAGTAAAGAAAAAAAAAAAGTGAGTGATTTAGCACTGATAAACAGTAATTTCAAAATAATATTGTCATTGTATTTCAGTGTTTGAATTAGAAGTTTTCCCTCCCTGTCCATCAACCAGATGTCTTAACACAGCATCTTCTTAATGGTTAACCCATTTAAACGGAAGAGCAGCTATGTCGGTAGGTAAAACCTATGCCTAGGGACATACAGAAGAAACTTTAACTTCTCTTAGAGTCTTGAAGTAAGACTTTTGAGAGCTTCCCAGGTTATTCTGCTGGAAGGGAAGCTGGCACACTTCTTCAGATTTCAACACTGTCTCAGGGGTTTCTGTCACACGACGAAGAACTGCCTACACAAGAAGTTGGCAAAAGCTCTCTCTACCCCACCTCATTTTCCTGCTGCTGTTTTCAGTTGAAGCTTCTTTATTTTACACTTACAGTTAACATCTGAGATCGCTAAATATTTCAGACTGAACTTCAGTTTGAGTGCTTTGATTTAATCTCCATCAACCATGGCCTAAGAGAAGGCAGTCAATGTCTGAAAACCAACTCGATTTATGATCCGCAGGCTGTTCTTAATAAGCGAACAATAGCATGGCCTGGGAAAAGCTGCAGGCTTGGCTAGTCTGGAGGTACTAAGTTCCAGTTTCAGGGACGTACTAAGTTCTAGTTTCAGTCATACCTTTGAATTCAGCGATGTAGTTGCACTATTTAGCAAGGTTTCTCTGTCACTCAGTTCAACTGGCTGTGCCATGTTGGTCAATACTTCAATACCTTTATCTAAAGCTTTCTGGAATGACTCTGAAATGATGGTGGGGTGAATTCCTGTGGACAGTATAAAGAGGTTGTTAAGACAGTCGTACTTTCAAACCAATGGTTTTTTGTTGTTTCTCCCTCACCCCCTCTTTCTGTTTTAAGACTGGAGAGACTCTCACATCAGCATAAATTGAAGACACTTCAGCAATACATGTTCTTCAAGAGCAGATGACTTCCCTTATTACTTTTCGCTGTTAAAGCTGAAGAAAAAAGCTATAATGTTCCTAATAATTTGTCCTCACAGACAAGTACAGCACATTTCCCTGCAGTGTCCGACACCCCAGAAACACGCTTTCTCCAAGTTTTGTTTATCCTTGGCATCATTAAAGCTGCCGCTGTTCAGGTAATACCCACAAGGAGCCTGACAGCGATTTTATTTCAGATTTTCAAAGACTCTCTTCCCACAGTTGTGTATGAAGTTCCTTGATTTCTCTGAGCACGTGATATACCCTCGATCTCTTCACAGCAGGCATCTTCTCACTACCTCTTACAGTAGAAGATGCCAGGCTGCTGGTCCTGACCATGGCAGTAGCATCCAGTGGCACTGCTGGGTCAGATGGTTCCTGGCCATCAGGAACACTTAAACAAAACATGCAGGTACCGCTGGTACTGGGCAGGGAAGTGAACAGCAAACACTTGGTAGGGGTCAGAAAGACGACAAGCAGTAAAATGGTCTGTATCAAGATGAGGCAAGTGTAAGTAAACCACTATAAAGTCCAGAAAAGAATGCAGTAAAAAAAAAAAAAAGTTTCTCAAGGGGACCCTTCTTAGTAAGTGACAGGAGGTGATAAATTTGCCAAGTATAAAAAAAAACCCTGCAGAACCACTGGTTCCAAATTTCCTTTGTATTTACTGATGCTCTCTGTCCCGGAGAGAAGTACTAGTATCATCAAGGTGAGTTTTCACAAGGCAACATTCATCACCTCATCTAGGTGCTACTTCCTCTATCAATGTTAACGCACTCAACTCACAGTAAAAAACTAAACAGATTTTTAATCAAAAGTGGGAGATGAGTGAAACTTGAATGTGCAGACTCAAGTCACCTTTCACGTTTAAACTGGAAACAGCTCCTTTAAGCGTCACTATACACATGCAAGCAGAGAGAGAACTGAACCATGTCCAGTCATGGTTTTATATCAAATATATGTATTCACCTTTCTGAAGAAGTCTGGAACATGCATCCAGAAGAGCTCCGGCAATGACAACAACAGAAGTAGTGCCATCACCAGCTTCAATATCTTGTGCTTTTGACAGCTCCACCAACTAAATGACAAATTATTGCAAAAATTTATATATAATGCTACTTAACTGCAAACACTGATAATTTATATATATACATATATAATTTTTTTTTTTCAAGAATGCAGCATTACTGAAATTAACCTTAGCATCAGGACTGATTGTGCCTTTTCTGAGTTGAAGTTGGTACCTTTTGCACCTTGCTTTCCATACTTGCACACCTACTTGGTGAAGTATGGCTCGTGTGAAACAGATCCCTTACAGAAGCAAAGAAGCTTTTCTCTCAAGGTTAAAACCGATCACACCTATCTAACACGTCATAGAATTGTTTAGAGTGGAAAAGACCTTTAAGATCATCAAGTCCAATCATCCAAGTCAAGATCTACCTTTTCCTTTCTTGCAGAAGGGTCAGGGGAAGCTCATTTCCATCTCCAACCAATATCAAATCTAAGAAGTCTACCTTTAACTTCATGAAAGACTGGGCTCCTGTAGCCTCGGACCCCCTGACCATAACGTAATTAATTCTCTTCTTTCATCCTCTTCTGTCCCAGCAGTTTAGGACACCACTGACTTTTCTTTCTTAGGTGAGAGAATAAGGTTTGGGCTAGATTCTTTTAGGTCTCAAAACATGTCTAGAAGGATTATGCGTAAAGAATACCAGATAAAAAATCAGGACTTGGAACTCTTCAGCACATCTCACAATCCAAATAAATATTCCTGGAGCACGCTGTCCAAAATTTCTTGCTCTATTGCTAGTGGGTAACGCTCCTCAAATCCACATGGAATGTTATTACATTTTTTTTTATCCCAGTAATTAAGCTCTAAGGCACATAATTGTCCGAGCAATAGAACAAAACCTTACCATTTTGGCAGCAGGGTGCAGAACTTGCATTTGTTTCAGAATAGTAGCACCATCATTAGTGATTGTCACATCTCCTTTAGCATCCTGAATCTGAGAAGGAAGGGGAGAAACACAGTTCTGATCAGTAACTACCGAGCTTTAATTTGAAGCTCGATGCAAAATATTTTTCCTGACAACATTATTTCTCAAACTGAGACAGGCATTGAGTTTACACTTTCCCTTAAATAAAGGAAACTTGGAAAAGAATTTCAAGGCAAAAGATAGCATCCTATGTAAAACAAGTTGACTTTACAGTTCTCCAGTCAGCTTAACGTTTTAAAAATTTAAGTACAAGGTTTACCATTTTATCCATTCCCTTTGGTCCGAGGCTTGTTCTGATTGCATCGGCAACAGCTAGGAAGAGGAAAAAAAAAAAACCACCACGTTTGCCAGTTGATCTAAAAGAACTACAAGCACTCACTCCATCAGTTTAAATACTTCTGAATAGGAAGCGTCTCCCAGTATTAAGCAGCTCCCAGTTATTTTGCCAGCACTAAATCATGCTTACTAGTAGAACGACACAAAACGTTGCAGTATCGTGACTGATTTGCCTACTCTTTTGTTAAACAATTAACAGCCGATCGCTTGATTGCAGCCATTTTAAAACTGATTAACGACACAGGAATATCACACGCCGAGTAATCCCACCAAGGCTGGTGCCAAACCCAAATACAGCGTCCCCCAAGGCGCACCGGCCCCCTCCTTGGCAGCTTCCCGCCGTTAGGAACCACAAGAAGACCCCCACCATCCCCCCGCTAACACA
>NW_009260131.1:3070640-3087224 GCF_000687185.1 Egretta garzetta
GGCCTCCCCTCTGCCTGCCCCTCGGGCGGGAGCCGGGGCACAGAGGTGCTGGCTCTGGAGATCAGAGGAACAGAGTGGTGCGTGGGCTTCTTTGCCTGTGAAGGGTTGCACTGGCAAAGCAGGTGCTCAGGGGGAAGGCGTCTCCCGAGGGCTATGAGGGGGATAACTTACCTCGCATTATGGCCATGAAATCACTGGGGTGGTGTTAACCCATCACCTATGTGAAATTCACCTGCACAGCTACAGTGGAAACATTTGAGAGGTGACTGTTACAAAGCAATTAAAGTTAGTGCCACATAAACCGCTAGTGGTGGATGGGAGGACACCTGTAACTTGCCCTTTCGGGTCTGGCCCAGGGCTCGGCAGGCCCAGCCTTTTTTGCCTTTATTTGTCCTGGTGGGGCATCTTGCAGTTTTTTTCCTGCTTCAATCAAGGCCTGCTATGCCATCCCAGCTGCTTTTGCTATGCCATCCCAGCTGCTTTAAGTGGATTTTGAGCACAGGTTTCCTTATGTTTTGTAGAACCTGTCACCAAAAAGGATTTTAAGCAACAGCTTTATTGCAAGCAAGGTTAGACAGACTTCAGTTGCAGGAAAAGAACAGAAACAATGTATGTTTTCTTGTAACACCCAGATCTTCCTATGTGTCTGAGGGACTCCTACTCCAGCTTGTATCACCCTTGTACAAAGGTAGGTTTTATTATCAATAAAATTAATGCTAGTGCTGAAAGATAGCTTATACTTCTGAGGATCATCTTGCCTTAACTACTGTATCGATATAAGAAGCTTCTGTACGCTTCTCTTTTTTTTTTTGATTTCTGAATAGCTATTTAAATTTTTTTTTTCACCTTGAACAGAATACAAACATAATATGGTTTAGATGCAAGGCACATACTTCAACCCACAGGGTGAATTAATTTTGTACTGTGTTCAAAGAAAGACGCAAAGTAAGACAGTAGCTCAAAAGAGCTCTGACTGAAAGAAAAATGCCCAAGCAATACCTAAGCCATATAACTTTTGTGGCATACCTCTTTCTGACTGGATGTGAAAAGTCAGGATTTACAATATGGCAGTGCCAGTAAAGTGCACCCGTGTAGAGACAGTTATACAAGAAATGTGTCCCTGCACTAGTAAGGTGCTGCTGATGTAAGACAGCCTGTAAGAAACAGGCAAAGGATGTGAGCTCTTGAGCTTATTTAGCATTTCCAAGTATTCGCATCTATATTGGGAGCTCATTGCAAGTGAGACGTGTCCTCATAGTGAGCAACTTTCTAGTGCCATCAACAGCTTTGTATGGTGCTATATAAAAATCAAGCATTTGGACAGTTCTGTTGACAGAAAAAAAAGAAAAACAGGAAACAAGACTCCATAGTAACACGATTTCATCATTTCTCAATTGTTTTTAACAGCTGCTTTTGAATTTTTTTCACTGGATTTATGCACCATTGAAACACAGTTAACTGCTCTGTGTCTGTTGGACTTCATAGAGTAAAGGTTTCAGAAGTGACTGGTCTGCCTTTTTGTATTCAATTTTTAACAGGCAGAGAAGAAAACAGTTTTAAGTATAAAGGTAGAGATACATCCAGGTCGTAGACAGAGGAAAAGTCTATTAGGTAGAGTCATGACCTGGATTTATATTACCTTCAAAATCATGGAATCATAGAAAGTTTCAGGTTGGAAGGGACCTTTAGAGGTCATCTAATCCAACCCCCCTGCAGTAAGCAGGGACACTGCTAACTAGATCAGGTTGCTCAGAGCCCCGTCCAACCTGGTCTTGAATATTTCCAGGGATGAGGCCTCCACTACCTCTCTGGGCAACCTGTTCCAGTATTTCACTACCCTCATTTTAAAGAATTTCTTCCTTATATCTAGTCTAAGATCATCAGAAACACATCCTAAATGACCGAGATCACTGGGGTCTCTGACCCTGATTGTAAAGCGCATCACGCAGCAACAGCAACAGTGCTAAATCCTGGACGTTTAACACTCATGCAACATTAAAGCTAGACTCAGTAAAGAGCCAAGCTTTTAAAAGAGCTATGGAGGTATGTTTAGGTTGTTGTAGCTGGCCACCTCCTTGTTGCCTCAGGTTAGGGATCATTTAGAGTTTGTTGTGGTGTCACAGGAGGTTCCTGGTTTCTTATGGATGTATATAAGAGGTATAGCTACATGTAAGGGTATTGTGTAAATGTGGGCAGTGGCAGATGTTGCTTCTCTGGTGCTGAACTGGGCTTTGGGTTTGGTTATGACAGAAGTCGCACAAAGGACCTGGTTTACTGAGAGGAAAGGACAGATCGTGTGCTATTACCATCAGTGAGCACATGCTGCTCAATGTTGCACTAGGGTTAGGAGCAAGTTTTTTTCAGGATTTTGAAGGAAATGAAAGTTAGAACGGATGCTGTCACAGCCACCTCATTACACATTTCTCTGTGTCTGGCAAAAGCAGCCTCTCCAGTGTTAAGAATAATTTAGAGGTGGAGTTTGTTCCATTGCTGGGTGGAGACCCTGGATTTTTATGTGGTATGTAACAAACTGCTCAGCTAAGTTTAGGGCTGCTGTGGTTAGTGGCTACCTTCTTACTAATAATTTTGGTCTGGCAGGGTTGATTCCCTAGATCTAGGCTTCAGGGCAGGGTTAGGATTAAAGGTTTTGTAAGCGTTAGTCTGTGCGATCAGGTTTGCGCTGGATGTAAAAGGAGTTGTCTGGCTAATTTAAAGGTTGTCATCTACTGCCGCCTTGTTCTGTGTCCAATAGAAACTCCTTGGGTAGGGTTTGGTTTGATCCTGGGTCATTGCAGGTTTTAAGGTGTCACCAGGTAGAGACTGACATGGAGTGTGCATTGTGTTTTATTACTTATTTCATGTCTGCTATCAGTAATTTAGATAAACAGATATGTAAGGCTATCAAGCTGTTGAGTTTTGTTCAGGGCTTTGGCTACTACTCAGTCTTTTGCTTCATTCTATATGAAACAGAATATTTTTTTCTCTTTACTAGTGGTTATTTATGGTTTGGCTTCCTCCTGCAATGTTCCATTGACTTGCGTGTGGGTTGTTAATGTTGATGCTGGCAGAGGGTCGTGGAGAGCTGTTTCTTAGGTATTCCTGATCTGCTGTTGCTTGTGGGAGAGTTATCTGAGACGGCTTGGTATCAACCAGACTTGCTGTTGAAGTTCAGCTTCATGTCAGGGTGAAGGTTGAGACTCCAGACAGCAGACCCAAAGGATCAAATTTTTTGTTAGGTCATGTTTAGAGCCAGCACTCAAAAAAGCCTTCCAGACTTGTTTTAGAGCTGAGTTTAGACTTGCAGTTGCCTGCATATTGTGTTGTTTTTCTTATCCCCTTATCATTATTTCTGGCTGTTCTGACCTTTTCCAGCATTTCCAACGAGCAGTGAGACGATAACAAATTGTACAGAAAACACTCACATGTGATCCTGAAGTTGTAAAATTTTTTTTTTAACCTAGTTTCTTGAAAAAGTGATATTTGTGTACTTAGTACTCTGTCCTTCAAATTGGACTTGGACCTATAGACCATTTTGAGTAAATGTGGTAGAAACTCTGCATTTTCTGGCTTTCTGTAAATAGGCAGCTGCACAGAGAAAAGATTTTTAGCTAAAGGTGCACTGAGGTGTGCTGGTTTTGGCTGGGATAGAGTGCCAAAAGCAGCGCATGAGGACAGAGCTTGTCCTTCTGGGATGTTCATCGATGGCATGTTCTGTGGCTTTCAAAGTTTTATTTTACTCAGGCAAACACAAAACTTTTTTGATAGTCACTGCTGTATAAGGTGCTTGTGATCCTGGGCAGATCGCATCCCCTTTCTGTCTCTCGAATTTTTTTTCTCCAATTATTTCTAGTCTGATGCAGTTAGATAATAAGCTTTTTTGCTAGCTGTTTGTGCAGCGTCTTGTCAAATGGAGTCCTAATCTCAAGCAGACTTTGCTAGTGCTACTGCAATATGAGCAACGTGAACAACCCTCGCAGCATAAATATTGTCAGTGGACACCTAATTGTGTGACTGGGACAAAATGGGGCTTCTGGGAATATTTGCATCTCTGTCCTTTTTACAAGGTGAAAAATGCCTGGGATGTGTATCTTATTGCTGCACTTATGTCAGGTTGGATGTGAACATTCGTCGTCTCCAATACTGGAGATTACTTGCCAAGTATTCTCAAGGCAGCAGTGATGACAGCAGAATGAATGATTGCCAAAGAGAGGGTGACATCATTTCACCTAATGGCCTTAGATAAGTTATTAAGTGCCTTTACTCAATCGTGTTCTGATAAGAGCGAGTAGCTTCTAAACATTTAGTAAATGCAATACTCGTGCCTTCCCAGCACAAAATATCTTGCACAGCAAGTAGATTTTAGTTTTTCAAAGACGGCAGCAGTCTCTACCTCATGCTGAGTGTGTGACTATTTAAAATTTATCTTCTTTCTGGAGTTTCATTCCAGAACTTACCGCTCTTGGTGCCTGAGTGCTGTGCCCTGGTTAGAGACCTGCAGGAGCTGCCAGCCCTGTGCCCGCCTGCGTGGCAGGGATAGCCGCATCGCTGCTTCCACCTTCTGGAGGAGAGAGTGAACGAGGGATCCTGGGGTTTATGGCTTTTGCTTGGGATTCTTTTATTTCTTTTTTTTTTTCTTTGGTTCTCTCTTGCTCTGGCATATCCAATAGACTATGTATTGTGAAGACTTTTTGTCCCTTTTCTCACACTCCCTCCATTTCTTGTTAGTATTTTCTGAGGTTTTTTCTCCCTTACATTCCTTTAAAAAAATATATATATATCTGAGGGTCGTGGTAAGCAGTTGGAAAGGCTGCTCACCCATTAAAGGAGGTTGCAAAAATGAGGATATATATACTGTGGTAGTATGCTGGGAAATACACAAAGTGCCATACAAGTATTATCTTCTTACATATACTAGTAGGTAATGTCATCCAGCACTGAAGTGTGAGGATTAGGTGGCAGTACAAAATACAGTGCTGTGCTGTGGTTTGGAAGAGAAGAAAAATACCCTATTTATGGTGATTTTGTTCTGCTAAGGCACTGGGGTAACTATTGCTAATCCTGTGAAGAATTTGCTGTAAGGGATTCCTACAGATTCAGATCTTTTTTATTTTTGAGGACTGTACTTTAAAGGTGGCTACATTGTCAAAGTACTCTTAAAAAAGTGTTATGGTGAGGGAAATGTCAGCCTGACTTTATGGGTTGGTCAGCTCTAGCAGTGAAAATGGAGCTGATTGATTTCATGCTTTCTTGGCAGCCCCTGACTCTTCAGAGGTTCTATAGCCGGGGCATGCAAAACCCTGCTTTTTCCACACAGGCAGATCGATTGTATGTGTTGGTGGGCCCAGAGCACTGATCTGCTCATGTACCAAGTAACCAGATGCTGCAGAGACTCTGTGTCTGGCTGGACACACTGCATGGGTACTAGGGAATGGCTCTGTGCATGGCCCGACTGTCTGTCCGGGGCTGTACAAGTGTGCCCTGGACCTACAAAATCCATAAGCATCAGTTGAATCATCAGTGTTTTTTGAAGCAGATAAGAGTTGCTTAGAAGATCCCCACCCAATTATTGTAATATTAGATGCAAAATGAAATTCAATTTATCAGATTACATTAACATACTTAACTGTTACTGATCTTTATCTGTGCTGAATCAAAAAACCAACCAATTCTTGCCTTTTTTTTCTCTGTAAGCCCAACAAATGTGATCTGATCTCCATTTCCAAAATCTTCAATATTTAAAAAAATCTTATTGCACCTGTAGACTGATTTACCAGGTTTGGTTTTCTCGAGCAGTAATTCCATCCTTGCTTTTAAGAAATTGACAGTTTCATTTACACTTTCCTTTCCAGTTGGAAAAGTTGACAGAGAAGCTCCTGGTCATAAGGTTACAAAAAGTGTTAAGAGACAGGGAGATGTAAGCTGCTGAATAACAGTCTGTGGGACTGGGACTGTTGCTGCTGTTAATTCTGAGCACTTCTGCTTGCTTTCCCTTCAAATGTTAATAGGTAAGGATGCACAGATACACACAGGCAGGCACATGGGTATTGTGAGTGAGCGAGCTTGGTCTGTAGGGTGCAGGGTGAAGATCTTTGGTGAAAGAATATTGCCATGCGGGTTAGTACCTGGGGAGATGATTCCACCCTCTCCCTCTAGATGACAGCAGAACACCAGCCTTGCTTTAAGGCATTGTTTCCCGAATGTATTTCAAAAGAGTATCGTTATTTGTTGTCCCGCTTGATAACTTTTTAAAGAGGTTGGAATTACTGTTGTAATATATTTCCCTGCTTCAGAACAAACTCCGCATACTTTGGACAGCTCATAAAAAGAAAAAGCACCAGGAGTTTAAACATGTTTTTTTATGAATATCTGTTTCCGCAAACAAGAAACATGTTCGCACCTGTGATAAATATCTCTGTATTTCACAGGTAAGGTGTGAACCTGATGCTTCTTGGCAAGCAAGATCCTGAACCTTCAGAGGTATCCTCATT
Source organism: Egretta garzetta (assembly GCF_000687185.1). NCBI lineage: Eukaryota > Metazoa > Chordata > Aves > Pelecaniformes > Ardeidae > Egretta > Egretta garzetta. Next base: position 3,077,129 of record NW_009260131.1, read on the forward strand.
TCTAACACCACATGAATGCATTTTTCTGGAAACTACTGAGGAGGAGCATGTCTGTGCCAGTGCAGTGCTTGCCAAGTAAGCATGGTGGTTTGATTTTGCACCCTTCCATGAAGAGGCTGATAAAGCCAGTGGTGGGATGTGAGCTCCCTGCCTTGGGCTGCATCGTCTCCCCGCTGGCCTGTTAAAATGCCTCTTGCGCCTCTGGCCAGGGACAACTCTCCAAAGCAGGCTCCCTTCTGTCACTGAGGCGGATCAGGCTGAAGCACTTCATCCTGTTGCTCTGGGTTTTCCCACCCACCCACTTCTGCCACCCAGGACAGGGCTCTTGGTGACTGCTTCCCTAAATGGCATTTGTTGCACTGAAGACAAGGTGGTCCCTCTCTGTTCCCTCACAGCCAGCAAGACTTTTGCTTGCGTGAGTTCTGGCCCTTAGAGAGCTGGGCTTTTTCCCTGTATGGAAGCCTTTTCAGGGATCAGCTCCTTTTCCCAGAGTATTTCTGTTGGGAGACTCCATGAGACTCAGTGACTGCATTTCAAATGCTGAGTTAGAGACAGAGCAGCATGCGCTTCCGCCATGACACCCAGGGGATGCACCCACATGCACCGTTGGCTATTTTGGACTTCCTTTGCTTGAACTTGGTTCTGTAGAAAGAAGAAAAACACAGACAAGTGAATGGAGGTTCTTAGGAATGCAGATAACAATTTCTTCTTAGGAAGAAAAGCCAGGAAAAAAAATACAGAAGCTCTTCAAAAAACATACTCCAATGCTCTCTGCGCTTCCTCTCACAGAGAAACCGGACAAGTTGAACTGTGAAACAGTAAGTGGATTATTAGTTTTGTTGTTTTTTTTTTTTAATGGGTTGGCTTTTGTTAGCTTATAAAATTGTTTCAGAGATGTTTGGGTATCCCAGTCATGCTGCCAAAGGTTTATGTCTTTGGAGTTGGGAGGTACAAACAGGATTTGCTGTTAGATGCAAACAGGAAGACGGGGAGGAACAACCAGGCAGAACAGAGCTGGGCAACTTCTTCACATGGCTTTACGCGTGGGTGGGAGTTTCTGTCTGGCTCCCTGGTTGCTCTCCTCACTGCCTCAGTCCCAAGCAGTGCTGAGACCACCGGCTTGGCTGCGTGTGTCGATCCACAGTAATGAATATACAGGAAACTGGTTATTAGTTGTGTTTACAAGAATGGCAGAGGTTGGGGAATGGGGATGACAGTAATTTTTTTCTGCAGTGATACTTGGATTCTGTAGAAGCCAGAAAATGGACTTCACGATGAAGTATACATCAGTTTTAAGAACTAGAAATAGGCAGTGCTTTCAAAGAAAGGTTTTATACTTGAATACTTTGAAAATATTGTGACCTACTCAAAAGAAAGTTGCTCTTTTGAATAATTGTTCATTTTACCTGTTCTTGGCCTGCAGCAGCTATTCACAAGGCACATGAGTTCTGGGTGGGAATATAGGGGAGGACTTTTTTACCCAAGGTGGAATTTTTGAAGTACAGCAGAATAAAAATTATTTCAGAGTGTATATATATAATATATCCAAGGAAGAGTGGTTGTAGCTTAGCACAAATATCAGGGAAAAGTGAAGTAAGAGAAGCACTGATTCGAATAGAGGAAAAAAAAAAAAAAGACAACAGAGTAAAGTTGGTCATTACTAAAATAAACTCTGGTGAAATTACAAAGTGGTAGTGGGGAAAAAAAGAAAGAGCTTCTGCACCTGAAGCACTGATACTTACCATAGGTGCCGATAAATAAAAATCCTATGTTTTGAATCCTGGTGCTAAATCTTTTACATCCCACTTGTGAAAGGGTGGAGTGTGATGGGGCAAGAGAGAGGCACTGCCCCTGGCTGGGGGATCTGTGCTTCGGGATGGTTCATCAGCCCAGATGAAACGGGGCTGTTGAGGTTTATTTTAAGGTGGAGCAAGTGGGGACTGTGGGATTGGGACTTACACATTTGTTTGGCTCCCAGGAAGGGCACTTTTAAAGAATGGGAGGCGCTGACCTATTGCCTTGGCTTGAAGGCAGTGAAGACATGTGAAAAGTCAGGAGAAGCTGGAGTGAGAATTGGTTGGAGAAATCATTTGTGATCAACCTGCATCTCACAGCGGGGGAAGATTCAAGAGACTGAGGTTGATAGGAGGTTGTGCTTCTGGGTGGTGTCAGGTTGGAGTGTCCGCTGGCCACTGACCCTTGGGGAAGTCAAATCCTGTTACTGGCAGATCTCCTGCTGAGCTTTGTGGCTTTCTAGTTAGGTGTTGCAGTGGTTATGAGCTGCAATGTTGTAAAGGGTAGTTAGAGATATTCTCCCAAAATCTCATTTTAAATGATGTCCTGTTGCTTTGGACTAACTCATAGTTAAGCTGGAACAATCTTTATTTTCAGTTGGAGTATCTTTTTTTTTTGTCCTCCTCTAGAGCTAATGTTCAAGACTACATAAATTGCTATTCACATATCTCTTATTTTGCTCCACTTCGTTTCTGTTTCTGGTAATACCAAAGACCCCAGTCAAGGTCTCTGAGAGCTATGTTGTACAAACACAAGGGAATATATGATCTCTGTCCCAGTTTGGAATAATGAGTCAAAGACTGAAGGTTCCGGCTTACTTCAAATGAAGTTACACTATCAGCTGTGCCTGTTCACAAGACCTTCCAGAAAATGGAGGAAAAAACAGGCCGGAAATAAATACAAAAAAATAAGTCCAAACAAAGAAAGGTCTGACCTACCAGAATGTGAAAATAAAAGAGATTTCTAAAGTGAAAGGTGACACCATCCTTGCTTCTCCATTTGCATTTTACTTCTATTGTGAATTTGAGTCATGGGGCTCAGCCTAGCTCAGCAGCTCAGGATGAGCATGTCAGGAATTTGCAACAGGCATCTGTCCAATGTTGGTGTCATTCCCAGCACTGGCATAACGGAAGGGACAAACTTGCATAAAAGGGCTGCAAGCCCATAGTGACAAGGATGGCACAGGCCACCTTATGCACCTACAAAAATGGAAGCTCTTACAACATCAGATAACACAAACTTACCATAATAAAAACATTGCTTTACTATATGCTGAAAGTTCGTTCTAAAACAACAAAAAGTTTGAGTTAGTTAATTTCTCAGGCTAAATGTTGTAGATGGTAAAGACAACACAAAAATCTAAGTCTTTAACAAAGAACCAGTACTCAGCTCTGTAGCTTTTATTTCCATTAATACTGGAAGCATTAAAAAAAATGAACAGAACGGAGGCTCTTTTACACTGTATAGCACCTTTCACTCTCTGAGATATGGGGGGATTTTACATATTGTATCTATACAGCATTATTCAGCAGCAGAAACACACAGCTACTGGAACCTAAACCTATGATTCTGTGAATAGAACGTATTTTGATGGAGACAAATGCCTCCCCTTACACAAACATCTCTTTGAATTTTAATGGCAAGTTCAAAGCTGCTGCAGAACTGGAATTCTCAGCATCTCTTATTTTTGTAGCAGAAATTAGGACCCAAAAGTACATTTGAAAAAGGTCTGCATAACTGTCTGCTGCTAGTGGATGGGATTTCAGTTTTTCAAGTCTCAGCAACGTTTGCATTAAATTGTTTCATTACTTGGCTTTTTGCCTCTGTATGAGGTAAATCATCAGCCTGCTAAATGTGTAGATGGGACTGAGCAATAATCTCTGCTTGAAATCAATTGTGAAGCAAATGCTAATGTGCTCCCCCCTTCTGTGGGTTACTGCTCTACTGCAAATTCCTTGCTGCCTGTAAATTGGTATCATGGTAGTGCTCAGGAGCCTCAGTTGTGGAAAACATCATATGAAGTCAGAACAAAACAATTATTCCTGCCCTAAGGATCCTGCACTGTCCGTTTTTACAATTAATCTTCTTATTTCTTTTTCCTGAACTGAAGGTGGGCTGAGCAGTCGCAGTCACCAGAGTTATTTACTGGAGTTAGATCTGCACGGCACCTTGCCACTGAGCCCCAGGAGACCTTTCTCTCACTCCTTTCAGTAATATCCTCTTTTTGGATAATACCTTTATACGGACATTAGAAACAGACTCATATCTTGCTTAGCTAGATCCACCTTGGACCATGGCTCTCAGTGGGCTGTATCCAAGAGACTGGAGGCAGTCAGCTGGCAAGGCAGCCTCTCACTCTGTGAAATGCATGCTAGTTTATTTGTAGGTGGTTATAAAAACAAGTTTTCAAGGTTGGTGTCCAGGTTTGTTGCTGCTTAGCACATGAACAAGAGTCCGAAGGCTTTTTTCTGTTTGACTACCTTTATTATTAGTTTTTCTTTTTTTGTCATTTTCTCTCCCTTAGAAACACAAGGGCTATGAAGTCTCATGTTTCATAGTTTTGCTGAAGGACATTTTGAGAGTCTCACGAAAACGTACCGAGGTGATGGAGACAGTGAGCTTTGAATGTGTAGAACAATCACCTAGAGCTAATTAGTGGTTTGTCGTTTTAAGGGATAATCAAATGCTGGGTTCTTGTAAGAGACTAAGTGCGTACCATATTGCTCACTCTGAGGCTTCCTACATGCCTTACACAGACATACAGACAAAATAATGGTGGAAATGAGAAAGAGTCCGCTTGCTGCAGACAGAGCAGCAAAAACAGACTTGTAGCTGGGTTTTGTTTTAAATCTGGTGCACGAACTACCTGGAATTCCCTGACTTACTGGCTGGCTTGACCCTGCTTTGTTTGAAGCAGTCACGCAAATGTGGTAAGTTGTGTATGGTAAAAGATTATACAGAGTGTACTGCCTTGCTGTGGAATAAATATTGTCCAGGACAAGCTGTCTGTCCTTGTTGCCTTGAGCATGAAGCATCAGCTCATAGGTGTGAACTACTGAATTTGGGGCGCACCAGCGTATCTGTGCAGAGCTGTCTGTAACTTCAGACACCTCTCTGAGCCTCGGTGGATCTGGAACCTCATCTTCCCTGGACATGCCAGGACATAAACATTGGGATGCACTCTGAAGTTCAGTGCATGGCTTCTGAAGATGCCTGCAGGGATTGTAGTCACAGGAGGTGTACACCAGTTGCACTGGGGTTTCTGTTGACTGTTCATCATAATCGTAGTCATCTACATAGTGTATCAGTGATCTGGTGGATGGAGGCTGCGTCCGAGCATTGGTCCTTGTGGAGTTCAGTGGTGGTAGGCTCGTTTGTAGTGCACCTTCTTCAGTGTGAGTGGCAAAGGAGTGGATAGAATGGTCAGTGGCATTGGGCTTTCTCGTTACTCTAGTAGAATAATCACTAGTGGGCTGGGGGAACATCGTATCGGTCGTTCTGAGCTCTCTCTTTGGCTGATCTGATTCAGTTGGACGTGTGGAGCCATAATCTGAGGAATGACTATAGAGCTCTTTGAGGAAACCCTGAGAGGTGGTTATGGATGTGAAGGAAGGGGGACGGCTCGTGGATTCCAAAACTGCCTCCTCTTCGTGGGAGGAACTGTTGGCCTTCGTGAGCATCAACTCAGTTGGGTTGGCTGTTGTCATGCTCCTTAGGTTCCTCTGGATTAGGGAGCTGGTGTAAGTGTCTTTGGTTAGCAGAGCAGAGTCTGTTGTTGTTACTACAGTAGTAGTTGCACTGTGACTGGTAACGCTGAAAGCATTGTGTTCAGGAGAGGGTGTGTTTGAATCGGGCAGTGTAGCATTTCTCTCAGACTGGCATTTATCGTAGAGCTCTAGCAGTGAAAAAGATGTTGAAGGTCTGCCCCAATCTTCCTGGGATGTGTTGCAAAAAGTGTCCCAAGCCCTGCAGAGGGAACAAGTTAGAACAGACAAGATCCACAAGAACATTACAGGCTCCTGTAAGGCTACTTGGAATGGAATTGGCAACATGCTGTCCAAAACTAGGCTTTGTATTAAAGATGTGAAACCTCAACCAAAGCTGGGTTGTCTTAACAATAGTCCTGTGCCTGGCACATGGCTTTCCACAGCACTGGGAACTTAGCTGACTGGCTTTTTGGTTTTTTAAGGTGCAGGAATATCTTTTGCCTGGGAGGAAGCATCCTTTGGTACAAGGACGGTAAACCTTAGCAAGAGTGTCATGTCAGGGTTCAAGGCAACTTGTCGTAAAGGGTCAGACTTCAGTGCCACACTAGGAGGGGAATGCATGCAGAGATGTAACAGGGTCCCCAAGATCCTTAAGCCAGCTGGTTTAGGCAGCTGGAGCTGTGCTGACACGGGATGTGCTTTTAAATGACTAAGCTTGAGTTCGTTCTTTACTCAGACATTGCATGTGTTTGTAAAAATGCAACCGCTAAGCCCATCCTGATCAGAAACAATCTAATTTTAACAGCCTACTTCCCCGCTTTCTCCACTACAGGAGACAGGATGACAAATCTTCTTGGTGGCCTTTCAAAAGGAAGAGAGATCATACACATGCAAAAGTATTTCTTTTAACTACAGCTTATTGCAATTAGTCTGTTAAACTGTAGGAGAGCATGAAAACAATAGGTGACAAATGGTGCTATTTGCAAGAGGTTTTGTTGACTGCCTGTGCTGATGTAGGCTTTGGGAATGCAAGGGCAGGGAGGAAATAATTTGCTTAAATTCTTGCAAAGTCTTCCCATTTTTGCTCCTAGTGCTGGCCCATCAAGGCCACCAAGCCAGGTCATTTTTCATATCCAGCTAATAGAGAAATATGAACTGAAATAGAGACAAAATAAATGATTCTCACCTTAAAGTAGAATCCACAGCTAATAACACTTTATACCCTTCTACATATGCCCATTGCATTTGTCCACATTCAAGTATAATTTGGCCGTGCTTTGTCCCTGAAGGGACTTTTTTTTTTGCATTTCTACCTCTTGTGTGAAGAACACACAAGGTATTTGAAGAACTTAGATGGTATTGAATGTTTGGTCCCCAAATAACTTACACATTTAAGCTGTGTCTGAAGAGCATTACTTTATCTCCTTGAACTCACTTACTTTTGCAGCACAATTTTCTTGGGCTTGGAGAGCAGCCAGGAAAGCTGGCAGTCGCATAACAGAGGATTTCCGTACAAGTTGATGATGATGCTATCCGATGAATTGGTATTCCAAGGACTGAAGGAACTCAGGTTACAGCTACAAGATGATAAATGCAACAATTGGCAAATGCTGAGCTACCTTCCAAGGACTGGAGTGTGCTTAGTATCCCAGAGTGTCTAAGACACAAAGCAATATTCCCATTTCCCTTGGAAGTAGCCAGTTATCAACACCGCCATCCTGCACTTTAAAGTCCAGGCTGATACCTGCCCATCTCTCGAATTTGCACAGTGTAGCTGCGTAACAAAAGCACTGTAAGGGGATAACACCTTTAGAGATGGTAACTGGAAGGGAAAGGACCTAGCATTTGGCAAGGGTCTTCTGTGAAAGATGATTTCCTCTCTGCCATCATGCATTCAGCTACATTTTTCTTTTATACTATACTGTTCCTCTAGCTTCTTTCTTGGTCTGCTTGTAAAGGCTTGACTTTCTCTATGCCAATCATCCTCTTCACGTTAATTGCCTCTTTCATAATGTAGACTCTCACCTACTAGCGTCAAATGACTAATACAGGAAGACACCTTTACTGCTAGGCTGTCCTAGCTGCAGAAAGATCGTGATAATGTGACCTCCCTGCAGTCTGAGCAATCAGAAGATGCTCTCTTTTGTCTATGACTTTAACTGCTACTCCTTTGTTTTTTAGCACTTTGAACTGGTATTCCTGCAGGTATTGTAAATTGCTGTGTAAATTCAGTGTGGCAATCTAGTGGGGGATGGAATCCCTTGGGGTGTTTTGCTTAAATGGGTTTATTTTTCTGAACCTGGTTCCTAAAGCACAGCTAGTGCTCTAGTGTTTGTTTTCTGATATGCTTATAATCTAGGCCTATATTATAGAAATCTTTTAAGGTGCTTTCCAAATCTTTTCCTTTATGCTGACTGTTCTGTGTGCAGTTCACCTACTCTTATTTTGACAAATCACTTTCAGACTTTTGTTTCCTTTGGTATTTCAACAAGTGTGTGACATACCAAGCAGATCACACTGAAGTGTTACTTAATAGAATAAGGACTAAACCATTGTGTTTGCTAATGCTGAACAAAGAACTATATTAATCTCTCACACTGAAAGTGGGAGGGACAGGATTTTTGACTGCTTCCAAGGTGCTGATTTTAGGAAACTGTCAGCATTCATCCTTTGTAGAGCAAGGAATCCTCAGTAAGCCCGCTTCTCCTCAGGTGACACATTGCCATTGTAGATATGGGAAGCATGGTTTGTACTGCAGGTGGACTTCAGTGGGTCTATGTGGTAGATAAATTCATCCATTGGACTGGGAGATAAGGCAGAAGAGTGGGAGCACGATGGATGCAATCTTGAGCAACCAGTAACTGTGTTATGAGTCTCATGCCACCTCTGTATCAGCTCTTTTGCTGAATCAGGTCTACATCACAGGCTTTACATGGCATATCTGAGTATAACATAGCGTGTTTCTCCATGGCACGCAAGCCCATACCTCCTTCCCAAATACTTAGTAACAAGCAAACTCTGCATAAAAATCAGCTCCCAGACACCATTGTGCCGTGAGGCAAAGGCAATGTTACGTGAGGAAGAACAAAAAAGAAAACAACTCACTTCTCAAATGAGAGATGGCTCAGATGAGGAGCACTGTCAAATATCTCTGTCCTCACAAAACCCAGTGAGCGGGAGTCTTGGCAATTCAGCTCCTGGAGACCAGGCACGGACTTGAAGAAGTCAGTATCAAGGCTTCTTAATCGTGACATCTTTGTCAGGTGAAGTGATCTGAGGTTGGGCAAGTCTCTGGTCCACTCTGGTTGAACTGAAGCAGAAAAAAATATTTACACCTGTTGCCTGTATAGAGCATTCCTGTGGATTTCTGCCTATAAACAAGTTTTGGATTCATAGAAATAGAAAATATCTCCGTGGTCTTCTGCAGCTATTCTCTTTGGAAAAGGAATAGAACAAAAATCAATACACCAGTGTATAAACACCCATGCAATCACATCGTTGTAATATTACCTGCAGGTCATGCTGCAGAGGAAAAGAAAGGAAGCTAGAAGGGCAATAAAGCTGATAACAGGAAAGCTATTCCATATCTCTTAGCTGGCATTAAATGAACAAGGATTTCTCTACTCAGAGGAGTGGTGGTGGTAGGGGAGATTAGAGAGGTCTACAACGTGAGAAAGGCAAATAACTTCTTGTTTCTTCTAGCACAGGAAAAAGAGCTGAGAGGCATGAAACCGAAAGAATAGGTCTTACACAAAAGTGCCTTTCCCTCCCATGACTGAATTGTGTAACTCACTACCGCATGAGGGATTAGACAAATTCATGGAGGACATTTGGTGGTGTTACCTGTTAAATGTGAGTTGAGGTGAAACCTCTAGCTCGAGGAGTCCCTAAGGTCCTGGCTCTGCCCCAGGCTGAGAGCAGCTGGGCAAGACATCTAAAATCTGTCCACCTTAGCAGCTCAGTTATAAACTGAAGCTGGCAGGTGAGGCAGACAAAAGAAAAAAATCATGCTATGAATGGCTCAGGACAGGAATTGTCTCCCTGCAAGGCTTCTGCTCCCCCCAGCCTGACCAAACCCCGTATTTACAGTGGGAAATCCAGAGACTTACTTTTCTCAAGAAAGGTCCCACTCAGATCAAGCACATTGATGGTGTTTCCAGGCCTGTTCGTGGCCTCACTGGGAGATTGCCTGATGGCAAAAGCAGACTCCCTGATTCCTCTCCCATCATCCTGCCCAAGCAGCGTTGCAGAGAGGTTCAGGAACTGTAGCTGAGGGTAACAGGAAAAAGCCAGCGGCTGGATTTCAATCAGTGGATTTCCAGCCAGGGACAACCACCTCAAGTTAGGCAGGGCAGAGCTGTGGCATGGTGGCACAGATGACAGCTTATTAAAGCTTAAGTCCAGGGAGAGGAGACTGCTGAGGGCTTCAGATCCCCATCTGACTGCCTGGAGATGGTTCTGCCTCAGTGAGAGGATGCGCAGCCACGGGAGGTTTGCTATCTCTGTGCCATTCACCTCTTCTAAGAGGTTGTTGCTGAGATCCAAGGTCTCCAGAGCCTCTGGAAGGCAGACGGGGAAAGCTGTCAAGCTGGTTT
>NW_009260131.1:3087330-3089444 GCF_000687185.1 Egretta garzetta
GTGAGATTAACCTTCTCCCAGGCGTCTTCCTGAGCCAGCTGGAAAAAGGTGGTGATATCCCTGGATGCTGCAGGCTCTGCCCTGCTCACCGGGCCCAATGCTGTGTTCCCCACCAGCAGAGAGAGGATGAGCAAGGGTGAAAACATCCTTCTCCTGAGTGGTTTGTAATTAACTTGCAAGATCTGTTTGGTTTTTTGGTTTGGGGAGGGGAAAACAAAACATCAGCATTAAGAGCTAAATTAAATCCCTCCAGGCACCTGCAAGCTATTTAAAAGTGAAACATTTGTAAGTCCTTTCCTATTGCATCTAGACAGTGAAGTGATAATTAATGTCTCTTCTGTAATTAAGCCTAAGTAAACATGAACCCTTGGGGACAGAAGTATCATGTGATCTCAGTCTAAGCATACCTGTAGTTTTTCATGCAGAAAGCAACCCAGTTGTATCCAGTCTCTGGTTCCCACACCAGTACCCTCAGTACCATTCAGGTACCCGGAGCAGTGGCAGCACAGGAGGTGGGCTCCCTGCCCTCTCTGCTCGGTTGCCTCTGCGCAGTGCAGGGGTATGTGGGAGCGCCAGTGCTACCCTATCTAAAAATACCAGTTGGTATTATACTGGACTAGCTGCAGGAGAGGGATACTGCCAGGTTATGGGGCTTGAATTTATACCTGATTGTGTATTGCTCTCTACAGGGCTGTTCTGCTCTTAGTGTCCAGTTTGGTCAGCCCGCTGGGAAGACTTACCTAACGGGATGATACCCAAGCAACAGGGCTAGGGTCAGGTGTGACCATGGCAAGGGATATTTTTCTCTGAGGTGGTCTGTACAAAGCAAATGTATGGATCCATAGGTGGGGGAGGGTTGTCAAATGTTAAAGGACGTAGGAGCCCAAACCTGCCCTCCTCCTCTGCTCCTGTCCCGCTGGCAGTGCCCCGGAGCCTGTCAGCCGGGCAGTGGCAAGGCCGGTGCCCTGCTGCAGGTGAGTGCCTCAGGCATGACATGTACTGTGGCTCCTGGGGAAAGGAGGTACTGAAAATGCAGCTCCTGACCCCGCGTTTCAGTCAAAGTGGTCAGAAACAGAGTGTATGCTCCTGGGCCAAGGCCCCAAAGGCCTGGGTACCAAGAAGCATGTTATTCAGTGTTACAGTTCCCTCTGTGCTCCCTCCTCATCCCATCCCAGCTTTGTCTTTGTCATTTAAAAAAAAAAAAAAAGAAAAGAAAAAAAAAGTCATAAATGACTTGTCCAAGGCTGCACAGTCCATCTGTGTCAGAGGAGGGAATTAACTACAGCCCCAAAATAGTGCTTTTCTGACTGACCTGTCTTTTGTGCTGCCAGACATCCTAATAATCATTCCTCATCCAAAAATACATTACAGTGTAGGGGGGTGACTGAAGCCCCATGTAATCTCAGGCTTATTCCAAACCTTTATAGCTACTTGCTGTTCCCTGAACTGTGCAAGGTCTTGCCCAGACTGTCATCTGTTGCTGCCATCCCAGGTTTGAAGTAGGGACCAGCAAAATAATCTAATTTGGTTGCCTGTGTTCTTTTTGTCATCTGGAACTGGGCAAGAGCTGGGCAGCCTCAGGGCTTCCTGGCCACCAGAGCTGCTGGATTCCCAGCACACTACAGGGAGAGGATGGGAGGAATGGGACTGCTGCATCCCGATTTTAGATTTAATCTTAGTCCCTGGCTCTAAACCGCATCCGCTTGTACGTACCTGTTGAGAAGTCCTGACGCCTCGTGCCTCCGCTCTGCGTGACTCCGATTGCCTGGCCTTGATTTTATACACTTCGGTGACTCAGCCGAGAGCGTGAAATGCCTCTTTTCTCTTCCCAGCTTTCCCTGCTCGCGGCTCTGCCCACAAGCGCAGGCGAGGTTTGTTCCAGGCTCGCTCCCCCGCATCCAGCTTTCCCCTGCCTGGAGAGGGGGTGGCTCCAGGCAGATTGCCGCGCTCCCTTGGCCCTAGCAGGAGGTGGGTGGGTGGGCTCTTATTTCCCAACACTCAGGCAGGGCTGTTCCGTCTGTCTTTGTCTAAGCAGAGGGGGGGGGGTGGGGGTGGTAAAGGGAAAAGATCAGGGCCTGTAGTCCCAGTTCTCATGTCTTCCACTGGCAGGGGGG
>NW_009260131.1:3090829-3093860 GCF_000687185.1 Egretta garzetta
GGTGGGGGTGGTAAAGGGAAAAGATCAGTGCCTGTAGTCCCAGTTCTCATGTCTTCCACTGACAGGGGGGAAGGGAGAGGAATTGTGGTGTTTCTTTGCTGACAGGTCATGGTGATGTAAAGCTAAGGCTCCATCTGCTGACATGGGCTTTGGTCGCTCTCTAGGCACCAATAAAGGGCTTTAAATGTTTTTATTTCTTGCTAAGACTCTTGCACTTGGGAGTAAGTCCCGGAAATGTTCACATAGGACAAAAGACTTTTCTAGGGAGGCCCTCGGGAAATGTCAAAAGTGAAGCTCTCACCTGCCATTCCTGCAGAGTGGAATTCTCTCAGCCGATGGAGGGGGCCTGCAGCATCTCACACTGCACATGATGGACTTCGGAGGCCCCTCCTGGTCCTGCTGTGTGTGGGTTGTGTTCTCTGTTCCACATCTGCTGTACTGCATGGCTTGGGAGAATTCCCATTCAGCTCCTTCTCTCATCCTTTGCTGGGTAAGTAAAGCTGACAATGTAAAATGTCTTCTGTCAAGGGACCTGCCCTGAGCTGGGTTTCTCAGCATTCCCCACAATTCAAATAATAATTAGGCTGGTCAACGGCTGAGAATAAACTTCTGAGAACTGGAAAGGGATGAATTGATAGAGACTGTTCCAAAGCAAAAGCAAAAGGGTGGTTGTTCCATTGCTACCGTTACATGATTAATGATTAAAATTTCCAGGGAAAACAGTAGTTGGTGCTTTTCATTTGTCAGGACAACAAAACAGATCCATGACATGAAGGCAGCATAGACCTGTATGCTTTGGTGCTAAAGTGGAGATAAAGGTCTTGCTTTCCCCAAAAACCTTGAGTCTGCATGTATGCAGACCTTAACTATTGACTGTGTCATTCGTTATCTGCATGGGGAGAGAGCCTTGAAAAACACCAGAACATCCACAGAACAAGATACCGTCTTTTAGTAGGACTCTCTGGAGCCATTGCGGTTCCCTTGGAGGCTGCAGGAGATGTACATATTGTTCCCTTGTGGAATGGCTCTAAGACAAGACAAACAGTTTCCTAAATGACAGGTTAATCCCACAGATTAACCGTGGCGGAGCAGCTCGCAGGCCTGGTTTAAGGCAGCGTGCAGGCTGGGCACGTAACAGGTACCTTCAGAGATCTGCACTCTCTTAGGTTCAAAGGGCAAATTGGAGCAGGTTAAAAACATCTGAAGAATCTGATATAATAGGAGGAAAGTCTAGCCCCTGCCAGGCCGCTGGAAACCCTGCCTTCCCTCTGGCTTTGCAGACCTGCTGGCTGCGGAGAAGCTGGGGAGCAGGGAGGTGGCCTTGCTTTGCCTTGGGCTATTAAGTACCCATGTTGTGTTTGCTGCCTTTAGCTCAATATTTACAGACAGTGAATTTTCATTGGTTATTGTATTGGTTTTAATCTCTTAAAAAACTACTCCATGAAACCTGGAGAGCCAAATGCTGCCTTACTTTTTAGTGTGTTCAACCTCACTGACTTCATTTTGGAGAGTGAGATAAGCAGCCTTCTAAGACTGGAAAAGCAGCCCAGCCTAAATTAGCAAGCGGGCCACTTATTTCAGTGGAGGTGGGAGGGAGGTGGAGTCTTTGCCCAGAGGCACTTGATTTCCAAGTGATCTGGAGAACCTCTTGGCAAGAAGCAGAGCACCCTTGGAAAATGAGCTTTTGTTATTTTTATTTTCCACCTTCGTTTCTGCTTTTTGGATGCCCAGTTTTTGAGGCAGGTGTTGTGTTTTCCCAGCTCTTTGCCTAGCAGCAAACTCTAATCATCTGGAATATTCCTGCTATGGTACTGTGTCTCAAACATCTGCCCAGGTATCGGTGAAGGTTTCCCAGGGCAGACAGCAGCCATCTCTCGCTATTTTCATTGAAATCATCTGGTAGCAGCAGGCAGAGATTTCCCCTTTGTGAGTCACTTTGGCCTATTCTCATGTCGTTGTGCTTCTTCAGGTTATTCTTTTTTGGACTTTTTTCTAAGAGTTTCAGTGGCAACCTGGGGGAATGTTCAGTAAAAGGCAGGCATTTCTGTCAGCCTTTTCACATGGATGATGCACAAAGAGCTGAACCAGAGGCCCCCTCCCCCGGGCTGATTCAGTGCTGCACAAAACCCCTCTGCCTGCCGGGATGCTGGGGATGAGCCCTGCATTCCTTAGTGACACTGAGATAAGCAGAAGCATGGGGAGAGCAGGAGAAGGCGAGGATGGTACCAGGCTGTAAAGTTTAAGAGATGAATGTTTCTCACTGGCTGTGATCCAAGTGATGGTTAAGAATGAAACTATCCTGAAAAAATCTGGAGAATGGCTTTTAAGGCCAACAAAAGAAAAGAAGAATTTTGCAGGTCAGTTCCCAGAGCAAGCACAAGCAAGACATTTTCCTACAGAGAACAGGGAGAGAATGCAAGAACAGGATTATTTAGCCTGAGGTTTCAGAAAATTATGGTGTGTGTGTGTTGTCTGCTGCAATAATCCATACCGAAGGCAGCGGTGAAATCCCCTATGGAATTTGTTGTGAGTAAGGACAGCAGCCATCTGACATCGGTAGTGATTTACCCTGACCTGACTTTGGTTTAATTAAGCACAATGTACAGAATAGGGTTGCAGCTGAGCCGAGATATTAGTTTCCTAAAGGTTTTTGTTTTCATCTAAACAACATTCCTGTCCAGGATTTTGTCTCTGCATTGCAAAATTTCCGGGCAGACGCCCTTGTCCTGCTTTTGCTCTCTCTGTAAAACATCTCACACATCTGGCACTGTGAAATTAATAACTTGGTTACTATGGTCCGCTGAGCCCATGGTCTTTAAGCCCATGTATAAATCAGGTGGTGCGAACAAGCAAAAGCCAAGTGTAGTCAGGTTATTGCATGAGTAAGGGAGGGTGCGGTACCCTGTGTGCATCGAGGGGAATGTCTGGAGCGTGGCTGGGACACGCTTGGTGACGTGGGGAGGGATGAAAAATGACTCAATGCTGTGGCTGGCCCCGAGCTGGGCTGGTGCAGGCTTCCCCTCAGGAGCTG
>NW_009260131.1:3093893-3097746 GCF_000687185.1 Egretta garzetta
GAATGCCCTGGGTCATGCCTTCTCACTCCAACCTCTTCAGGGGCTGAAGCTACAGTCACTGCCGCCATGCAGCACTGAAGGCAGCTGGATAAAACCAGATTCCTTTCCTAAGTGTTCCTTACCTGTCATGGAAAAGCCTTGCAAGGTGAGTGGAGCAAGGAGAAAGATAGCTGATGCTCTGAAGAAACATGGAGACGGGAGAGCAGCAAGGGATCATTCCCTTAAAGCTAAAATGACAAGGGTGGGCCTCACAGCCAGCCTGGATGAGCTGGCAGAGCTCCTCCTCACAGAGCAGCAGAAATCTTTACTCGAAAGGCAGTGACACATGGAGTGAGATGGAGGGAGGGGCAGGAAAGAAAACGAAAATATTTGATAGTTTCTCTGAAATCCCAGCACAGACAACTTGGACTGCAAGTAGATGCGTTTGCTTAGCAGCAAACCAAGTTATACACTCTGCTAATGAGAACTGCATTCAAAGTTCCCATATCCCTGCATTCATGTGTTCAGCTCATTTAAACAGGTGGCAGCTATAGGCTTCCCTGCAACAGTTGTGCGACAAGCTCTGCTCCGAGAGCGGCAAGCATGGGGCCGCGCTGCCACATGAACAGTTTAAGGGAGTCCTGTCATTGCCAAACGAGGGGCTCTAACGCAGGCATGGCCACAGTCCTGACTGCAACTCAGTTGCCAAAATGGGGGCTGAGTCTGGAAGAGGGCTGCCTGTGGAAGAAGGGTTGGCACTGAGATGTGCATTCAGCTCTCCCACAGCACCCTGGGGCAGGTTTTAAATATTGCAAGTGTTGGGACTTGGACTGGCTGTTGTAGGTGGTTCTCATGCTGAGGAAAATACTTGGCCTGTGTCAAGCAAGCAAGACGTGGGTCAGTCAGTCCTCTAGTGAAGGAGAACTGGATGGTCCCTCAGCCCCTGTGTAAAAAGTGCTGAGGAAAGGGAAGTACAGAGGGCTGGGAAACAGGCTCTTTCTTGTGAAAAATGTAAAGCTATAGTTTAAACTGGCACAAACTGGGAGCAATTCCACTGCAGCCTACTGACAGGCACTGGAGAAAAGCAGAGGTTATGACAAAAGTCGGGGCTATCCAGTCCCAGTTAGGAATTGTGCAGTGATTTCCGCAACACCTCTTGGCGACGTGTCAGCACCTGCCCATTGTATTTAGATATGTGAAACCAGTTTTGGTTTGCCCAGCAGTTTCACCAATCCTCCTAGCTTCATGCTCTCCTTGCTTTACTGAACTATGCATTGCAGGGCAGAACCAGATTTCTTCCAACTTGGTGGATGTGTGTGGCTCCCTCCAGCACGCAGAGCTGGCTGCTACAGATCTGGTTCCTCAGGCACAGTATCACCGAGTAATCTCTTTGTATTCTGCAGTACATACATGAGTACATTTCTACAGGCATTGCAGCTCCTTACTCCAGTGTAGTTTAGAGTTAGATGTCACAGGGAAACAGGGACAGAAAAGAGAAAGGCCTACACTCAAAGGCCTTTTTAGCAAGCAAGTAATTTTAAATGGTAGCTAAAGCATTTTTTTCAACCTGGAAATGAACAAAGTTCCTCAAAAGATCAATGTTTTGAATCCAGTTTTGCCAAGATTAGCGTTTTGGTTTAGGTGTCAGGTAGCTCCTGGGGCTTTAAGGGAACTTTAAGTGGATGAAGGTAGACAGGGGTGCTACATTTGTGAACAACTGTGTAATCAGTACCTGGGTTGTGATAGCTCAGTCTGCAGGACTTTGGAACACTGGTGGAATGTTTTTGTTCCCAGCACAAGTGTTAGACAAGTAAAGTAGCTTTAAAATATGTATTTATTCAGCTTTAGTTCTGTTAAATGCTGGCCTTTTTAACAATGGCCAGTTCAACAGTGGGAGTTGCACGGCTGTAACAGAGAAGAAAATTTGCTGTACAGTACCCTCAAGTTACTTGTTCTGGATGCTTAAACAGATTGTTGCAATTAAAAATATTAGATTCAGAAATGTCCAGTGGCTAGACACTGTTTATTTAAAAACTTTAGCTGTACAAAAGGAAAAGAAAGACAATTTAGTTTTCCTGGTGTTGAGGATGGAGTTGCCATACTGCATCCAGTGACCTTGGCTTCGATATTTAACAAAAACTGTAAATAGTCATATTACATGGATTGACATGTACAAGATCTATTAGTCAGCAATTAACAATCAGAGATATTTTTGTTTAATCTCTGGTCTTCTTAGCTGCGGGGAGAAGCAGGCAGAGGGAAGAGAGTTTATTTCACCTCATTCCTGACCTCCAGTTAATTTATGGAACAGATCTTCGTCCAGCGTTTCATTATGGTCTTTGGAGCGGGTTGACAAGAAGATGTAGCCCCCGATATACTCATGGATGATTTTGCAGTCTGCGCTCAGACACGTGAAAGCGATAGATACATTCTGATCAAACTCGATTGCAACCTAAAGAAAATATATATGGCAAAATCAGGAACAGAGATAAGCTGCATCTGGGAAAAAAGAGCAAGTGTGAGAGCACAGCTGGGCCACAAATACTGTGATAAAGCAGTAACCAAGAGCTGTAAAGATTTCTGGGTCTGCAGGATGTGGGGAGTGTTTGGCTGCTTGTTTCTTAGTTTTCTGCTGTGGCAGGGCCCTCTTGTGGTCAAAATCTTGTTGGTTGTTTAGGCAGGCAACAAAAGCATGCTTTTAACTAGTTTTGCTAATGGTGTATAAAGTGAGCACTGAGAAGGAATGGTACCCCTGACTCTTTGTACTCTTAAACCAATAATGTTTAATACTGTCCATTGTTATGTGCTGACCTTAAATGCGAATCACCAAAATTTAGAGGGCGATGCACGAGCTAGACTATACAGAGAATTAACACAAGATTTTTACTGACAGAGCAGTAAACATAATGGTTTGGAATTTACCTTTGAGTTTCTGTATTTCATCCCATCAAAATCAAGGGCAACTTATAAAGAATAAGCTTGGTAGGAACCTTTTAAACTGGAGATCTTTTACTTTCTGAATTTTGACTACAGACTCCATTAAGAAAAATTTTAGACAGATTACTTAATAACATGTCACAACACATTCAAAATCTTTTCACTCTGAGGTTTAAAAAAATTTTCTGAAAGCATCTGCCAGTGTCTGAAATGTAATGACTGAATGCGGAGAGCCGTTCCAGTTTTACCTGGCGTATTTCCCAGTTCACATTCCACTGCTTCATGTTGGAGAACCTCCATGTTGTGATAGGATCTCCTGTGGCTATATCTATTCGTATCAGCCTGTTATAGGACACCCCAAGCACATCGTCTTTTTTGCTTCCTTTAAACCTAAAAAAAACCCAACCAACAAAGCCTTTGAGAAGATCTGGTTTGCAGTGATTTCTATCTAGAGAAATATTTCACCTATCCTCCTCTGAAAGTGCAAATACTGTGGGAAAAGTCACAACAGCCTGGGATCGAGGAGACCTTGGACCCTTCTTTAGAACAGTAGTTGTTATAAAGCAAAAATGTAGGCTGGTGAACTGTGGTATAAGGTGGAAAATAATCAGGCAGGTAGATCCAGCTGAAATCTTTCCAATTAATTGTTTTCTGCTAAAAAATACTGTTCTGCCAAAATGCATGAATTTGATTATACTTTTACTGGAAAAGTGTCAACAATAATTTTCCTTGATTCATTTCACTAATGTTGAAACATGTTCTTCTAGTTATATTCATCTAAATTATATAAGGATATAATAGGAATAGCTAGGAAAAAGGTTACTCTGGTAAAGAAACTACCTTCCTCTGCCTCCATGCTGAAAGCTGGAAGAAATCTCACCTGTCTGCTGTTAAGATTTTCAGTATTTTTGATCCTGTTTCTGAACCTTCTCTCCTT
>NW_009260131.1:3097764-3118060 GCF_000687185.1 Egretta garzetta
GAAAGAATGTGAGCTGTTTGTAGAAATTCACCACAAGGTGTTTTGCTGATGCTACAAAATGCAGTTTAGGTGTTGGGTTTGTTTGTGTGTAAAATAATCAGTGCTGACAAATGGGGCGAAAATTCTCTACCTGTGTTAGTAAATTAAATAGTGATAGGGAACATTCTCGGGCACTGAGCTCATGTTCTATTCAATTGCTAGAAGAGTCCCAGGCAGAATTCTGGCTGCAACCAAGCAGTGCTCTCTCAAGTGACTCCCAGGTAGGGCTCAGGAGCTGGAATATCCAGGAACCACAATGATCTGGTAGTTCACATGAGGCTACTGGGTTTTGGGAAGTCAGAAAGTTTAATAGTACAGATGTGTGCTGTTCTATGCCAGCTGGCCTCTGTGCCAGAGAATGGTTCCCAGCTGGTTCAATTTATACCACAGATGATTCCTAAGTAGCCCTGGAAGAGGTGTTAAGCGCAAATTAAGGAAGGTGCCTCCAAGTATGGTTGTGTCAGTACTTCCCAGTTTTTTGGTGGTTTGTCAAGAGAAAAGAATGCAGGTCAGAACCCTGCCATATTCAAGGCACGTGTCCAGGGAAACTGCCGTGAACACAATAGGACCTTTCTTGTGCTGCCTGCTCTTCCAGATTAACCTAAAAATAGGGATCATTTGCTGTTTTCTTAATGAAATGCCAAAGAAATTAGCATTTTATTATACTCCCAATGAGCAAGAGTTGGAGCAAACAAATATATTGCAAACCTGAGAACACCAACGAGACATGCATTTTTTTTTTTTTACAGTTTAGTGAGTTTATGTCAATAAATGTAAATAGTGATAGGTTACTTCAGGAAAAACCCAACAAGTCTGTCTGAAGGCAGACAGAATGGAGAGTCTCATTCCAGGAATGGAGTTACTGAGTGCTACTGCTATAGAAAAAAACAGCAGTATGGAAGTTACTAGAATGAAAAAAGGTCTGTGGGGGAAAAAATAGGGAATTTTTCCGAAACAGGAAGTCAAAAGAATTTCCTGCAAATCACTGACCACGAGCACGTTAAGGCAGCTTGACATTGCTGTAACAGTGTGGTTACCTTACAATGTAGTAGGATAAGCCAAACTCGGGGAGGGACTGCCATGCTTGAATAAAACGCAGCTTGGCCTCCACTAGGGGCATCTGGGATACGTTTTGGTGGGCTTCCAGAATACGAGCAGCCAACTGGGAAACACAGGAAGAGAGAAAGATTTCAGTTGACTGGAGAACAAAAATACTTCCACTAAATCAAACAGTGTTAACTCTGATACCATGTTCAGACACTTCGTCATCACCGTTCATGCAGATGTACTGCAATGAGCACTTGGGGACAGATCTTAGGCTATGAGGATGGAACAATGCAGGAAGGTCTCAGCGTCTGGGTTTGTGCTGTGCTGGGTCTAGCTCCAGCATACTGCTCTGGAGACTGTGTCCTGAGGACAGGGTAGGCTGAACTCTTCTGCAGCAAAATCAGTGGACAAGGAATTAGGTGGAGAGGAATCACAGAATTGTTTAGGTTGGAAAAGACCTTTAAGATCATCAAGTCCAACCTGTAAGAAGGAGAAGCACCCAGGCAAGGACAGGAAGACAGTTATTTAAGATGTAGGCACTAACTTCCTGTCCCTAAAAACCTTCCTTTCTTACTCTGAAGAGATTTTCAGGGGCAGCATTACCAGGAGGAGAACGTGATGAGTGACTTAGGAGGTGGTGTGGAAGTGGGAGTAGTAGTTGGAGGAAGTGCCAAGAGACCTGTCTGTGCATTCATTTTAAAGAAAAGGCCTCTTGCTAAATATCAAAGGGATGAATGAGTATTGCAGGATGATTCTACTGTATGGTTTCCAAATGCTGCTTTGATCCAGCCTTACCCCCAAGTAATCATTGGAACCACCCATCCCCAACCATCAAGCCATGCTCAGGATACCTGCTTGGACTTGTATTTTTTGGTATAACGTAGTGAGACAAAGCATTCGGGTTTCATATCTATGCTTTCAGAATCAGAGACAGCCTGGGGAGACATGGTCCAGTTCTTCATCTTTAGAAATGAAAGGATCTTGTGGACCTCAGGATGGTAAGAGCTATCGGCCATTGTTTTGCCTTTTGAGGCTAAAATGCAAGCAGCCATCCACCGAGCATATTGATTTTCCTGCAACAAAGACAATTGTTTAATATTTTTGGATAAACCATTTATGAAGATGGCTACTGGTCACACATCTTCCACTGCATGATAAAACCACTCTGAAGTTATTCGATTTAATTTGCGTGGATGTGTAGTTACCATAGTACTGTTGTTCTTCCCTGATTGGGCTAGTTCCACCTGCAGGGCTGCCTTTGCAGAATAGTTAGGTTTTAAGTTTTCAAAGAAATTCAGTGCTTTGGACTAGATTCTCTAGGAAATGTTATTGCATGTCTATTTTCCACCTAATGAACATACTTACACAATCTGGATTGACACATTTCGATACAAATGAAATAAACTGAAATTGAAAACCAATGTAAGATCCTTCTCACAGTACTCTCATCTGAACAGGGAGAGTTCTAATTAAGAAAAGATAAGAGAACAAAACCCAAACCCCAGTCCTCTGAAAACACTGAAGCACAATATTGTAATTTCTTTTTACTTTTTTGATAGGATGCTTTTTTTTCTTTCCAGCAGCTTTACTTGGAAACTGATGATAAACAGAATTATTGTTCTTCTGTCCCCTCAACCATAAAGTATGCTAGACCACCACATTATTCTTAAATTTTACTAAACATGTAGATAATAAAACTCTGTGCAGCATCCTTATTTTTCTATACAAATTCTAGAACAGGACAACGGGTCTTCTAGACAATCTGCCGATAAATCTAGAATACAAACTTTCCCTTGTCTTATTACTTACGTTTTCACATCTTAAGGAGACTTCATTCATGCCATCAGCAACAGGGATTAGTAACTTGATTCCAAACTTCTTCGCTGCAACATTTACATCTGGTACAACTTCACATCCTAGATCACAGAGAATCAGAAAGAAATGAATTTGTTTAATTACTACATCACTAACTTTAAGTACTGATTAATATTGAAGAACAATACTTAATGGTTGTTTTTCTTTGAGATTGAGAGCTGAGATGTTTGAAGTTTAGGCCTGTTCTAGCTTTCTCTTCTAGTTCACTGCCTGGTCTGTCTTGCCAGGGTGATGAATGCTCTGAGCTCAAAGAGCATGTTAGTCAGCGTGGAAGAGGAAAGATGCAACTGCTCTCAAAACCTCAGCCTGATCCTAGAAAATGCTCAATGCTTAAAAGAGAGAGGAGCTGATGAGATGGGCACTTTCAGAAATTTTAGCCTAATTATCTTGAAAGCCTGGACTGTATTTTCAGAAGCAATTTAGTACTGACAATGGGATGTAGGTGACATCTACAACAGGGCTGGCCAGTTCAGGGATCCCAGAGAACTCTGGAGACACAGTGTACTTCATGCTGATGGTGCTATTACAGGCCTTCTGGATTCAGCTGGAGCCAAGAATGCCTACAGTTCTCCTTTGTGCCAAGGGACACCAAGGCTGCGGGCTACTCGGTGAGGTTCCAGTCACCCTGGCTAGTTTTACCATGCATTTATCTGACCTACTGAGGATATGCAGACTGGTATGCAGAGCCATTTGTTCACAGGGGTCAATCTTCTTTCTATTTCAAAGGTTTCTTCTAGGATGAATCCTGGGCATCACTGGTTCCCTGATGCTGAACAAATGATGTTCCTGCAGGAGTAGACGTAGATGGAGGCTATATATGGTGCTGGTGTTTGCTATGTGTACACCTGGGGTTTTTCCTCCAGAAGTACCTAGAGCTGGTTGTAGCTATGGAAATCCCCATGCATGAAACAACCGAGGCACAGAGAAGGTCTTGGAGCTGTCCCTGCACAACAGTATATAGGTGCAGCCTATGGCACTTTTGTCCACTGCATCATCCATAATCCTCTACTACCAGCATGCATTTGCCAAGGACAGAGGCAAGTACTACCATTTAACACAGAGTAAAAGTATTTGGAAATAAAAGCGCCACACAGATCACATTCTCCACCTGACTCACCTTGAAGTGAATTCAGCAATACATGGCATTTTACAAGCCAGGTCCAGATAATCTTGGTTTGGGCTAAGGTATTGAATCCTTTTTGTTTAGGCCTCTTCTGCTGCTGCGGTCTGCCCACTTAGGAGCGTCAGTAACTGAAAACATTCCAAGACTAAATGCTGCTGTGCTTGCCTTCCTGAGTCTCACAGGGATTCCTTGATATATTCACTTCATGAATGCAATAGAAAAAGGAAAGAAAGGAGAAGAAAATTCCTACCTTTTAGGTTTAGTTTTTCAATAGGTTCCCCCTGTGCAGATTCCTGGTTTTTAAAATAAGATACTGAAGTGTCTTTAAAGACAAACCAATATGGCTTGATAGCTTTGAGTGACAGCTTCCTGGGCCTAAAAGAAAAAAAGAAATCACATCTGTTCATATTGAAATGTACACTAAGTCACTCACAATTATTACTGTGGGTCTCAAATGGCTTTGAGGTCATACACATGGCTTCAGTTGGGTTTCTCATACTTGTGTCAATGAGGGGGGTGGCAAATGCCTGGAACCAATGCTGCACCCAAGTGATCCTGGGTATGGATGTGATTTTTACGCCAGACTCTAGCTGAATCCCACCTATGATTTCTCTCGGGTTTTTTTTTTTCTTTCTCTTCTATGTGTTTTTTCTTACTTTTTTCCCCCTTACATTCCTAATCAAAGCCATTTCCTTCTAACAAAGACTAATTCTGTTTTTTACATTAACTCAGTAATGCTAATGTCACCCACTAGTTCACATGCACTAGAATTAGCTTCAGTTTTTCATGGCTCCTTATCTAGATTTACACCCATAAAACTAACTTGTATTCGTTAAATTGTAAGAGAGTAGAGACCATCTTTTTGGCTTTACCTGAATAGTATCTAACAAAAAAAATCTATTCCTGCACTAAGTTTATAGAGGTTTTGCAGAACTCCAAGAAAAGGTAATAGTTTAAACCATCTTCTTCCACTAGGGCAGTGTTATTCCAGCTCCTCACACATGTATCTAGATGGATGTAATCCTAATTTTAATTATTTTACTTAATTTCAATACTTTGCTAGTACAAACTCATTTGTTTTATAGAGTAAATTTAAAAATATCTACTTTGGAATTGAGAATTAACTAATAGATACTAATGGTCAAACACAATAATTGTGCCTGCCGCCCCCCTCTTCAGTAAGAGATAAAAATCGTAATTGATTCTCTTAAGAATACACTAACAAAACCATGAGGGGTGGGGGAGGAAATAAAATCCCAGGTTCAATATATTTCAGTAGAGAAAACCAGAGGTATTTGCACTATTTTAGTAGAGAAATGCTTCACAACTAGCTACAAAGGTCACCAATGAAGTTAAAAAGAAGAAAAAAGAAAAAAAATCAGTCTATTTAGTACTTCCCTTTAAATCTAAGATGATGGTACACAGAGTATACAGCTAGCTGGAAAACAGTGATTTATTGTAGCCACTCTTGCCTCCTCCAGAGCCCTTCTAGAAATTCTAGTTTAGAATCCTGTCTAGAAAATGGCAATTTTTATATTTAAATTAGAAAAATAACTTGGATGTTCAAAACTGCCAAATATTTTGGCTTTTAATTTTCCAATACAGTGACATTCTTCAAAAATAAGGGACTATAATTTTTTTAGACTAACAAAATAATTTTTCTATCAAAAAAAAGTTGCTGAAAACTTCTTTGAATTTTGGTTGTTTGAAAAAAATATTGTAATTCTTCACCGTATTGTTGCCCACCTGAAAGTAGTATTTTCTAGTGTGTTAATGTGGTGAATAAATGTGAATAAAAATGTGAATAGACTCAGGAGTATGACATGCAAAGCTTTGCAGTTTACAGTTAAGCAAACGTTTACAGTTAAGCAAATAATTATAGTAACAAAATGCTACTGTTCCTTTAAAACGTTTTACACCTTACCTAGTTTCTACAGTGTCTTAGGTTTAGTAAGCGATTTATTATGTATACAGGAAATTTTTCATGATGAAAAATAAGAGCTGAATGCTTTTAAAAGCAAACTGCTCTACTGCTGGGGAAAAATAAACAAGGCATTGTAAGGCTTCAATTCCCTTTCATCCTAAGCCGCCTTTGTAATTTGAACATCAAATAAAATTTCTTAACTGGGAATTAATAATTAACAATTTTTAACAGCTACCTACAGTTAACTACAGTTAACAGTTTTGAAATGCAATTTTCAGTTTGCTGACTGCAAATATGATTTGTCAACAGGATGAATGATAAATATTCATGCAACAGAAATCTTTGTCTTTCTTAAACATGAAGACTGTTTTGCGATAAAAAGGCATTACAGCACTGAGGTCACGGCAGTCATTTAAATAATGCATAAAGCAAACTATTATAGTAGGAACACAGAATTGTACTTTCCTCGCTTTACTTATTTGGTCAGGTAATACTGAGCTGGTTTACGATACTGCTATTCCAACTTGAAACTCATTTTGATATTGGAAGCAGACCCCATGTTTGGTTAGAAAAGGGTAATTTGTTTGCTGCTTCTGTTTTAAAAAAAAAAAAGGTAAATCCCCAGGGTTGCTTTCAGAAATTCTTCTCAGGGAGAGCTGAAAGTTTTTTCTAGTTTTTCATTGGCAAAAACTGGTAAAATGTCATTGAAAACAAAATTGTAGACTCTTGTTTAGAGATGATGATTGATGAGCACTAGGAAATACAAAGAGCCCAGCACCCCAAGAGCTAGAAAGATTTGCCGAGAATCTTGCTCAGAAGCAGAAAGAGAAAGATTTGAAGAGGATGCCATTAGGCTAGTTAGACCTATCTGGTGAGTTTGCTGATTTATAACCTTAGGGTCTACTGTTAGATTAGAATGAAAACTCAAGAGCTCTCTTGCATGGTTAAGCTTTTTGGTTTGTATGTTTTATTATTAGTTTTAATAACTCACCTAACTAGCCTGAGATTATCAGCAAGTTTCGGGATGTCTGTGATGTCCTCCTATCAGGAATAATTAGGAATAATTTTAGTACAATGCACTTTGTAATCGTCTGTTAACTGTGTTAAAAAAATCAGGAACCAGGTGGGCTCATCCAAGTCAATGCATTTGACACAGTGAAAGCCATTCTGGGATCCAAAAGGACATACCAAAATGTTACTTGCATTTCCACCTTCCAGTGTCACTTCCAGATGAGAAAGCGCAGCTTCTACTTCATCTACTTCTGATTCACAAGTCAAATCTTGTTCCTCTGATGATAATGATAGCTTGCTTACATGATACTAAAATAAAACACCAAATATCAAATGGTCAACATATCAATTAGCAACACACAATCACAGCATATGAAAATAGGCCATTTGGTCTTCTGGGTCTTGGACAACTGCATCAATTCTGCATCAGGGCACTATGGGGTGTTTCACGAGGGAACAGGTACATCTGCTATGATCTCCAGTGCAATTAATGACAACAGTTTCCTATTTTAATTGCCAGTCTTTGTATTCCTTCACTGTATAATCATCCTGCTCTGTGAGGTTGACTCAATGCTAACATCTCCATCCCTAGTACTGTCGGCTGTAAGTGCCATCCATACCAGGTGGACACTTGGCAGCAAGGTTCTGTGGTGTTCCACAGCAGCAAGCCGTGAATTTTTTGGCAGCTCTGTTTACATTCAAAAGGACGGAATTTGTTATTAATAAACATTTATGCCTTATTACCTACACTCAGGGACTAAGTCATGCTAAGCCATATTAAATTTCTATGTACTCCATAGTGTCTCTACCTTCACACTGTGCTATAGCTTTTTTTCAGTCTGTTGTGAATGTATGTATTGAAGTATTAGAGAAATTTTCAGGAAGCACATGTGAAAGGGTGGTAGCTGGTACAGGAAGCAACACTTCACAGTAATCCCCTTCAGAACAGACTGGTATCAAAGTTACATCCTGCGTAGGGTTTGCTTTAGATAATTTTAGTAAATGGTTCCATAATTGTGTGTGTCAGTTTGAATAATGGTGTGCTGCTACTGAAGTCAGTTGTTTTAGCTAATGGATGCTGCTTATTGTTTCTCAAACAGCAGACCCCCAGTCCAAACAGAGCTACTGGCCTGGGCTCTTTGTTAGTCTTGTCCTAGCTTGTGCCTGCCTCTTGAGGAAACAGGTTTTGCAACTTGGTTCAAGTACGTGCCTGTAGTGCCGCGAAGATCAGCATTTCTTCCTCCGTGCAGTCAATTTCTTCTAACAGGATGGCCCAACGGGCTTGTTCATATATTTGGTTTATTCGCACTGCATCATACTGTAGGAAAAAAGGACAATGTTGGTCATTAATGACCATCAGGATATAGGTACACGGTTGGCTGCAGCTGATCTAACCTTGGGCTGAAGCCGTAAAGGTTATTTCCTTCCTCCCCCCACCTCTGCCCTGCTGTATGCTGCCAACTTTCTCTTGTACTAGCTTGTGGCATTGTGTGTGGGGTCACGGTGGCTTGCTGATCCAACAGAAAATTAATCAGGAGTCCTTGCCTGAAGCAGAAGAGGAAATTAAGACATCCCCTTTTGTGGTAGTAGGCCTTGGACTGGCTTAACCAAAATGTAAAACCACACTGTGAGAGTGCAAATAATGTGACATGGTTGGTATGAATGTGACATTCAACAGCTTGCTACTGCCAAAAGACAGAAACTCTTATTCCTCACTTCCCCTCTTCTGCTCTTGGCTTTTTCGGTTCTGGCTTTATCTTTGCACTGGCTTGACATGTGTCAGATCCTGCTGTGAACTGCTTTAACTAACTGTTTTGTGGATAGTGATTGTTTCTCATTATCTACTTGGTTAGTAAGCTGAAGTGACTCACAGAAATATTCAAGCCCCAGAGCTGGTGAAAGGTAGGTGATGGGAGGGTAAACCTTGGAGTGTGACCTCTCCCAGTAGTTGTGAGCTATGAAGTTGCCTGAAGCTGTTTTGGGTTATTTTATCCTATGGCTCCATGGCTGGCTGGGGCAAAGAGGGGAAGTGTTTGGGCTGCTGACATTGAGACACATACTTGAAATTTAGCGGGGATAGCATTTCACGCAAAACCATGCCACCTGAACTAGAAAGTACCCTTCTGTTTATCTGAGATGCCTGAAATGGAAGAGTTTTACAGAATTTACAGAAAATAACAATGTGAAGGCCAAGTCTTCCAAAATTCACATTTAAACTCTTGTTGATTTACACCAGTCAATGATCACGCTTTAATTTCACTAAATGTATCACCCAAGCCTTAAAAACACCGGCTTAACACAACCACCATGACTGACTTTTAGTGGAAATAAAGCCAAACGAGAGGCAACTTGAAAAAAACATCTAAGTGATTTTTGAAGACTAAATCTTGTTTTCAAATGGGACTTAAACACTTTTGCTGAACTTTCCAAAGGTATTTAATCACCCACTCACATTGAAACAAATTTAAGTGCCTTAGTGCTTCTGAGGACTTCAGCCCAGAAAAGCTGAATATTCAGTGAAGGACATAAATGTCATTTTAAAGTCCATTTTCAAAAAAGATGGCTTATACCTTTACATCATTTAGGATACTCAGGATTTAGTTTCCCCCTTAATTTTTCTTGTTAGAAGAGAGGCAGAAGTAAACCAGCCCCTCTGGAAATCTGGATACTGTTTCTGGTGCTCTTCAGATCTTATCTTCATACTTAAGATCTTATTTCAGGTAAGGAACAGTGATTCAGTGTCCAGAGGGGAAAAGTGCAGCCCTAGCTGAGGGGAAGAAGTAGAATTTGATCTCTGAAGGGCCTGTAACAAATCCTAGCTAAAATTTGGTATCCTTGTGCTGTAGCTTCTTGACATGAAAGCAGGCAAACAATGAATAGCAATATAAACAAAGCTCTTACTTTTGGATTCAAATCAAAGAAAGTGTAATATTTAAAGCGTAAAAGAAGTTGATCGTCCTCCAGGATGTCTTGTTCCATAAGTGATCGAGATGAATCTAGCCAGCTGCGGAAGAAAACAACCCACAGATTCATCTGTACAGGAAAAACTTATCACACCTGCAGAGCTCCAATCTACTTGTGAAACAGAAGTGAGAACAAACAGCTCTAATTCTGGCAAGTCTGGGGAAAATTCACATAATTCAAGAAGGCAGAACATTCATATGGATTTCCAACTTTCATTGTATAAACACAATACCTACAATCCTCCTATTTTTTTCTCCAGCACTATTCAAAACATCAGGAACAGATGCCAGAATCAAGCAGTAACCAGTCGTGGGATGCCCTATGCCAATAAGATTCTTTCTTCTTGATCTCCAGAAATGGGAGGTTTATTTAAGCCAGGGCAAAAGTCTCCCTGTAATATTTAGAACTTCCACTTTTCATTTCAGTATTTGCTGTTTTATAATTTTAGCTACTTCTGCTCTCCAGTGAAATCCAATGAAAATATCAAAGTCACTGTTCAGTGGTCCACAGATCTAAAAATGACAATCCGTATTTTAATGTTAGAGAGACAATCTTCTCAAACACTTGCACTGCTAAACCCCCTAGTGCTCTGTCTTCTTCTGTGGTGTACAATAAGCAATGTTTGCTTGTGCATAATTCAGTAAGTCACCTATTTGTAATACATTAGAGCTTTACTGAATTTATCCACGGGTGTATTTCCACTGTCCATTTAAAGCCTTTAGAGTTTGCTGTCCAAACTGTCCTGTAGCTGTGCCCACAGTGCTAAACTGGATTTGCCTTAATCTAACAACAGAAATTAGTCCAGAGCCTGCACAATTACATAATTCATCACTTTAAAACAAAATTGCCTCACCAAGAATGTCGAGTAAGGAAGAAAGATTAAAAAGAGTAAGTATTTCTAAAACAAAACCTAGATCAAAGCATATTTTAAAGTGTCAATATATCAGGGGTTTGTTTTCAAATTCTGCTTTACACTTAGAAAGCTGGATTAATGCTACCCTTGTTAAGCCAGCAAACAAAGATCTCAAAGGGAGGCATCTTACCCTGCATTGATTTTGGCTTTGTCAGCTAAAGTCCGAGGCTGGTACATCTCTGCCAGTGTTTCTGGAGAACAGGAAGGATGACTGAAGGTGAGGATGCTGCAGTTCTGCTCAGTCAAGGGACTGTCACTGAACCAAGTAATTGTAGAAGAAGCTGGTGTCCCACTCATGGGATCATAAATGGGTGTCATGGTTTTACTATATAAACCTGGACTTCCTGCAAGTTAAGAAAGTAATGTATTATTCCAGGGAAAACTGCCTTCAGATTTAGGTAGTCTACCACTTTCCATCAAAAAAACCTAACCCTTTTCTTTCAGGACAGTCTCTTATCTCTGCTGTTTGCAGCAGGCCTTGTCCTTTCACAGGTGAAGTGACCTCAGGGACAGAAGTGCTCTTCCTTGTTCTGTGAGATCTCAGTTGTGTAGGAGGTAGGAAACACATATATTCAAGTCTTTATTTCTCCTTTTTCTTGGAGGTTGCCAAATTGTTGAATATTTTAAGAGTGGTCTCACATTTTCAAAGAACAGCAGCATATCCTGTGGGTGGGGCCACAGCTGATCACCTGTTTTCTGGTACAGCCTTTCTCATATCAATGGTGAGGAAAACATTTAAAAAACAACAGAAAACTATTGATATGCTGGAGATTTCAGGAACTTCTTGAAGCCACTAATTTAGGCTAACTGGGTCTCTCTGACCACCATCCTACATCAAACTGGTCTCCCTGGTTTTAGTAGTGTAGCAAAGGATTTCTTCCTCTTTTTGACTTTCAGTCAGAAGAACAAAAGCATATTGGTTTTTTGTTACCTGATAATCCAGAACTCACTGGAGAGTTGCACAGGTTTAAAACATCTTCTGTAATCAGTTCTTTGCTGTTCTTGTCTTTTTTCTTTTTCTTTTTGAGTGCCTCTTCTGATGGCTTCAACAAAGAGAGTTCTTCTGACCGCCTAATATCTACAATGGCAATTGGGGAAGTGAAGCAAGATGAAACATTTGAAACTTAGCAGCTTACATCCCAAAAAAGCCCATGGTTGGTAATAGCATTTGGGGAAGCTCCATGTTGCAATCTGAATTTTATTTTTAGCAGGTTGAAAGCAGTAACCATGGAAAATCCAGTCATTTGATAACAAGGCCAAAGACTTGGGGCTATGAGAGAGAGTTTTGACAGGATTTAAGCCCTACTTTTGTAGCAAGCATAACTGCATTTTAGAATGCCAGGGGAAAACTCCTTCTCCCTAACAGCTCTGCAATCACTATTGGGCATAATAACCTCAATGACATGTCTGATTTATGAATAAACAAGAAAAGAAATGGAACCACTGTACTTGAAGTTCATGCCTTCTACTATTCACTTAAGAATTTTGTATTTCTCATACACAGCTCTGTCTTGGCTATACACTATTCCCTAATACACTACTGATTCAGACATGTATTGTCAGCTGCAAACATGACACTTTGCTTCTGAAAAACACTTTTATCCTGGGGTATGCAAAGGTATTTTTGACAGTATTCGCTCATGAGAAAAGTTACAGGGTTCCTGTACTGGCTCAATCTGGAAGAAAAATGTGGGTAGAAATATTTAATTTGGCCAAATGTCAGTCGAACAATTATGGCATCATTTTATCAGAGCTGTTAAATGTGAGAAGGACGTACTATCCCTTTCACAATCCAGTACTAGAAGATGAAATCGAAAGCTACACTGAGGTCAATATGAGGTGGTAAATTCCTTCTGAAGATGAATGTGTTATTGGCCTAAGCTTGAAGATCTAAATTGAAGAATCCCTAAGGCTATGGGATTCTGAAGACTGTTTGCAGACTCGACTTATCCCTGTGGATCAGAGGCACACAGGTCTGGCATGCTTCAAAACCTCATCTCTGCTTGGAGGTGCTCTGTTACTGGAAAGAGCAGGGACATGGGGACTCAGTGCTGCAACATGTTGATGGGTTTGTCTGGGGTAGTTGGGTATGCCCTGACCTGAAGAGGTAGCAGCATATAAAAGCTTTGAACGTTTAAAACATGCTCCTTCTGAAGTAAATACGTATAACCAACAGGCCAAGTTGAATATCATTAATGCTAGTGGAAGTAGGTGATAAACCAGCTGACACCAGTAAAACTGCCTATGGTGAAAGGTGGTGTAGGAGATTGATAAGCTCAAGCTCTTAGTCAATGGCATAGAACAAGCAGGACTGAGTCCTGCTCAAGGAAGACAAGGATCCCTACAAAACCATCACCAGGATTTTGACTATCCAGTACTCCTGCAGCTCATGCGACACATTTGTGACACCGTTTGCATCAGTTACTGCAAAGACTAAGAACCACTGACACGCACTGGATGCTAAATACCAAAAAATCTGTCTTTGATCTTGGGTCAACTCAATGTAATTTCTCCTTCAGCCAAACAGTTTTGTGAGTAAGGACTTCATATCAAAACAAAGTCACCTAACACAATGCTCCAACTTAGCTGCCAGAGGTGATTTAGCTTTACTTACTGAGAATTTTGCAGATGTCACTGACAGCTTTGAATACCACAGAAGAGAAGCTGACTTTCAGTCTCACAGTCTTCATGTTTGGCAAGCGAAGCCGCAGCATTTTGTGCTGAGTGGTAAAGAACAGCTTAGCATCTGCCTGCACCTCACATTTATCGAGTGTCCAGTGGGTTTTCAGAAGCCAACGTTTTTTTTGCGCCCACCAAAGAGCATAGTCTGACCAATCCTGTGGTGTTTCTAGGAAAATACGAAATGGTTATTAATAAACTATGGAGCAAATATACTAAAAAAAACTCAGTTTGGAAACAGTGCTCTGCAAACAGGAGAATTTATTTACATTAAAGTAGCAACTACAGCTCCCGAGATCTAGACCCCCTTTGCTGAATACTTGTATCAGTCACTGGGAACTAATTTGGTTTTCCCTGAAGAGTTAACCTAGGCGTTGACTGTGGCACTGCCTTAACCTTGCAGATATCCACAGGGAAAGTGCATCGCCTGAACCTGGTGCTATACATGGTCCAATGCTGCTTGGATTCTGCTAGGATACGGACTAATAACAAGGGTACCTACTTAGCATCTGGATAGTGCAAGCTGAAAATCCTCCCACAGAATCTTGTGTGCACCCAGATGGGCACAAGTTCTTCCACAATCTCCTGGGAAGCACCACTGAACAGCTCATCTCTACAGCATTAAGAACCAGCAACGAGTCCCTTGAAGTCTTGGTGACACACAGCTAAGGGCTGCTCTCGGCTCTTCTCTGTGGCTGCACAGACAAGGATGCTCACCCGAGCACAGCCCACTTACAACTTTACAGTGGCAACATTCTTTAAATAATCAAGGAAAAGAATTATTATTTCGGAGTAAGCCCTGTGACAATCAGCAAAGAGTTAACTAGCTCTCTAAAGAATAAGATGACCTTCTCTACCACACAGCATGCAGAAACTCCTAAGAGAGGTAGAAACTTGTAAGGGAGGTTGAACGGCCATGATGTGATATGGTACAGTTACATCTTTTATTAGTCTGTGCAGGAGGGCAGGCTGGTGTGACTGAGCGGGGACTGACAAGAGTTGCCTACAGAAACTTCCCAGAGAAGACAGACCTGCCAAGAGGGGACTGACTGTCTCGTTTCACCAATATGCCTGTGTTTTGCTTAAGTAAAAAATGTTGATGTATTTTGTACTTTGAAAACATACAAATAAAGTAAGGGTTGCTAAATCAAGAACAGATAGATGTCTTTGTTCATGACTTACATTAAGAGTTTTGGAGGGGGAGAGCAGTGGCTTTTGTCCGATTACTCTTGAGCAGTAACCTATCCTGACCTGAAAGGTGCAAAACCTTGACTAGATCAGCATGAAAAGCACATGCATAAGGGAAGGATGAAGCATTGCTTGGGAAATTCCAAGATTAGGTGACTTCCCAGATGCCAGTGATGCGTAGTAGCCGGTAAAGTTTCTGTGTGATCTTGGTCAAGTTGTTTCAGTCTTCTGCGTCATTTCTTGTTCCTCCTCACCAGCTCCGCAGGTAGAGGCTGTTTCTTAGTGTGTCTATAGCACAGCAGAGCCCTGTCCTATTTTGGAATTTCTTGGTAAAAAACTGTGTCTCAAGAGAGCCGCTGACACAAATCACTTAGTTACAGATTTGCTTTAAATATTATTTAATATAGAAAACTTTTCACGCTTGTTAAGTACTAGTTATAAAAATACTGTGAAAAATTCGTCTTCTGACCCAGCGAGAACTCAAGCCACCATTGGTTTGCTGGCTGAATTGTGTGCGTAAGTACACACAGAATTTGGCAGAAATGTGTCACAGATACGCTACCTGCTTTAATGCTGGAGAAGGGATTCCCTGATAAAATCACTATCTCCAAGTAGAGGTTTTCCATCACAAAGGGTTTTCATGTAAAAATGACCTTCCATTGAACGGGAGCCTTTTGGAAAGGGTATCTTGTGCATCTCCCCTTTGTTTCCTTCAAAACCCGTGTTTGAAAACAAAATAATTCATTTGGCAGTAAGAACTCCAGAATTAAGTTGCCGATTTTAAATTTCTTGACACTAATTTTCTGAATCGTTTTACTATAGTTCAGTTTTTTTCTTCGTGTTTGTCTGAAGCCAAGCTATGTAAAAAAGACTGAAGTGTCAAGGAGGTTTTTTTGACATTGTTTTGGTTGCCACAAAGCTTGTATTTCTAGAGCAACGCATAGAAATGCAAAGCTCACTCTGTTCCCACTTGGTGAGACTAATCCAGCAGGCAGGTTCCTTTCTGTGTGAAGTCAGTGACTGAAGACTTCTAGATTTAAGAATTCCAGGAAAGAGATCAATACTTGAAGAATGAGTTGCATATGAAAACCCCGTGGCATCGATATAATAATCAAATACCATACTATCTT
Source organism: Egretta garzetta (assembly GCF_000687185.1). Taxonomy (NCBI): domain Eukaryota; kingdom Metazoa; phylum Chordata; class Aves; order Pelecaniformes; family Ardeidae; genus Egretta; species Egretta garzetta. The sequence continues at coordinate 3,113,658 of NW_009260131.1, forward strand.
GTCTGTATCTGTCATTCTGCAGCCTCGGAGTGCAGGTGATTATTTTGGGAGGCAGCTCCATTTGATGGCTTTGAGTTTAAGAAACCTAGATTCTCTTATTGCCCGTAGTGCTGCCTTGCTGTGACCTTGCACAGGGTATTTTACCTTTCATCTCCTACCTTTGACTCGGCCAGTCTCTGCTCTTCACTGCTGTTCCCTATTGGATATATGCAACAGATAAGGTGGCTCAGATTTTGGCTAGAATGCTACTATAGCACAGGAAACAGTAACTTCTGAAACACCTTTGTAACAACTAATCCTGTCTCCCTGACCACGACAGACGGATAAATAGGGTACCGGCTACCTTTATTGCCCCTCAAACCAGCCACCTGTAAAGTCTATCTGGAAAAGGAGTTGAATAGCTAGTCTAGTCCAACTATATTTGTCTAACTGCAAGACAGTAAAGTTTTGTTTGCACTGTGGTAGTGTAGGGGCTTCAGTCACAGGCAGGGGAGGGGTTCTGGCCACCTAAAAACCCTGCGTCTGCAGCACCTACATGCTCCGCGTACCGTTACAAAGAAGTTAAGCGAGGCAAAATGTGCCGGAGCCTCTTTTTTTAGAAGGAAAGCCGCATGTATTATTTTAATAACACTGTATAAATTAAACAGGTCTTTACTCACTGATTTGTTCTACTAATTTCAGCATCACTCCTCCAATATGAAGGTCCCCTGTGACCTGTAGTAAAATTTCCTTTTGTACCTCTTCATGCTGATTATCAACTGTCACCGAGAGCTCCCAGGAATGAGACCTGTGTTCACTCGAGGAAATCATTTTGGAAAGGTCTACGTAAGCTCTGCAAAAACAAAACAAACAAGCAAAAAGGATATTTTTCCTCCACTCTCTGAAACATGCATCTCTCCACAGTCTCAAAATACCTCCATGCTACCGGGACTTCGCAGTGGCCTTGCCTGGAACTTCAGATGTGTTATCTGGTTACCTCTGAACTAGACTCTGCTCTTATGATTACTTTTGCAAGATAGGCACATGGGATTTTTTGTTATTGTTCTGATTTCACCAGCTGGGTAGAGCTAGCCCAGTTCTACCTGGGTTTCCCCCTCTATACAATCCTAATCTGCCAGTCTGGACACCATAAAGCCTGCAATTGTGGGTGGGATCTGTTTCGGCAATCTGTCCAGTGAACAAAGGAATTTTGTTGACTTGTACACTTACAGCTGTATTTTTCACTGCAAATGAAAGCTTACACTTGCTGTTCTGCCAGCTCGGTCCCACGGGACCAAAACCAGAGAGCAGTTTTACCTATTTAGGTAGATGCAAGGGGAGACAAATAACTTAAATGGCTCTCTGCCAGCAATATCCAGGCACATAACTGCAGTTTGTGCTGATTGTCTGCTTGCACAGAGATGTAGGCTTGTATCCTGTCTCAGCAGGGTAAATCGTCTGAGAACCCACCAGGCTCCTGCCAAGACAGGTAAACAGTAATCGTGCCAAGCCAAACGAGAGAAGATGCTCAAAGTAGAAGCTGTGGTTGTCATCAGTAGAGTTCTGCTAATTACTGAAGTAAGAGCTTGTAGGTATAAGGTGATGCTGCAGGAAGGACTTGGGATATTTAACCACTGAGAGAAGATACTGGATCAACACTCGGTGGCCTGTTAAACTGAACTCTAAGAAAAAAGCCTTTGCAGTTGAAGCTTAGGCAGTAAAGTGGATGACTTCCATTTATTGAAGACTTTCAGCAATACCTGAGAACTGAAGTCACAGCCAGAGACTGTGTTACAAAGGTGCCATACATAGCCTGCTTCTAACACAAAAAATAACTAGGATTTATTTACAAAGAAGGCTAGAGGGGATGTAACAATGTTAACAGATTTCTGTAGATATTTTTAAAAAGTAGTATTTAGTAAGTTAAAACCCTTAGCCCAAAAGTTAGGTCAAAAACAGAAAAATCAAGAACTGTTGTCACAGGTGAGGAGTGAGAGAAGGAATGACCTTTTCTAGGACTGACTGCAGGACAAGATGGGACTAGCTTAGCTTACACTAATGTAAAATTAAGCTGAAGGTTAAAGAAAGCATGCCTGGAAACAGGGTGAAAATCTAAGTTCACCTATTTACCAAATTTATAATAACAAAGCTTTACGTTACCAATTAGATAATAAAAGAGGTTTTTAGCGCCAAAAGATATTAGTGCAGGGCAGAGCCCAGTTCAACATTCATTCCAAGGTTCCCTTCCTCGGGAGGCTCTTGCAACTCAATAGCCAGCCTGTTACAGCTTAACCTTGCCCGGACTTTCAGGGGTTATTCACGTTTCTTAAGAATTTCAACAGGAAGACTTCTGATATTTTGTTAAATTACGTATCATGCAGTATTCATATTATGGACACATATATATATATATAACATAAAGTCATCTAGCTGTTCCAGTGAAGTTCTTTAAAAATCTGTTCTCAGAATCCTAATGTTGTACACTTGGTTCCTTGAACTCCTTTGGGCCTAGGCCACGCCTGTTGTCAACCCTACTGATATAAAATTCGGTATCAAAGGGATAATAGAAATGTGGTGGTAATGACAAATTCTACCAATAAGAAAAATTGATTCCAAAGGCAAAGGCAATGAAAGAGTATCTGTTAAAGATTAGATTGATCCCCCCCCTAAATGAATGACAATATAAACGAAACAATCTGTCCAGCTCATAAACCATCCTTTTAGGGGAAAATCACCTTACCAAGGAGCTTCACTTAGAACTGTGCTGGGAGTCTGCCCTGAAATTCTCAAATTGTGATGACTTATAGACAGTCCTAACTCAGAAAACTGCAACTTCATAATCATATGACTCCAAGAAGCTAATTTACACTGAGGAACAAATACTGTTAATTATGTTCTTGGATGTGCCAGCCTACACCTTTTCACCAAACAGTTACTAAACCAACAAAGGTTGGTACTTAGCCAAGAAGTTTGTTTGTTTTGCCTTGGTAAATAAAGACATTATGTTGGATGCTGGGAAAAGACTATGGCTCTCCCGCCTCAGGGACAGAGCTGGGATTTTGAATTTGTGCTGCTGTGTGGCACAGGGATGTACCAGCTTAGGTATGCATTGGACCAGGGGGTACCTGGTGGAAGGGAAAGGCTGTGCCTCTCCTGCAGGCACAGCGACCAGGAGACAGCTCCTGAGATGGTCTCCCAGGCAGACGAGGGCAGCACAAGGTCTAGAGAACAGTTATCGTTGCACTGTGTTCACAGCAAAACAAAAATCCTGGCTTTAGAGACATCTGAATGCCACTAGTCACTCTCCTAAGCTTAGGTAACAGCATTAAAAATAAATAAATCTATAACTGGCTTAAGCACATAGGCGCTTTCACTTCAGCAGTGTATGAAATCTGACAGGGGAATTATACTTTTGCCTATGTTACAGTCCACCATAAGCCAGTATTGTTACTGAAAAGAAGCCATCTCATCTGCCCTCTTGTGCCAGCAAAAACATTTGGGAGCTGATCTGGATTTCTTTTTCTTTTTAAAATTGGTTTAGCTTCCCAGTCTAATTCTGCGTACAAATGCCTGTGCTGACATGGGTGAAAATGAGCAGCCCAAGGGGTGGGTGAAACTCTTCCTTTCATTGACGCTGGCTTGGAAAACCATGGCCTCAGTGCAGCTAATCCTGGCACTCCATCATTCCCTGAAGCTGCTCTCTTCCCCACTTACTCTTCAAACCAGGAGGTTTCAGTCTGATGGTAAGGAAACACAACCACTAGTGAATCTACCACAGGGCGCAACACAAACAAAGCCCAGTCGCAAAAAAAAAAAGAGGCAAGCTAAGCAAGAAAGATGAACTATTGCGTGTTAAAACCCAAACCAACCCACACTGCCAGGGCAGGCTGTGCGTGCTCCGTGCCTTAAAACCTTCAGGTCAAGACTGGATCTGCTCCGGGAACGTGCCCCGATTCGTGGCCTCCACGTGGGCTGCAAGTTCGGCGGCCTGGCACGGGAGATCAAGAAGGCCAGAAACATGTCTTCAGGCTACTGCTGACTCCAGTCAGGCTTTCGACAGAGCATTTTAGCCAACACTGCTATAGCAAAGGCAGCAATTACTCTACAGATCGAGCTCTCCGCAATTTTTAGCCCCCACTGCCCCGAACTGCAAATTTTGCATGGAAAATACAGGAGATTGTTAGTTGTACTGAAGCAGGAAAGCACTTGAAGGTAGAGGGGGGAAAACCAGAGTATGATGTTTCCCTGACTATGTCTCAGGCAGGTCGCACCCTGGCATCTTTCAGGAGGTAAGGGGTGAAATAAATGGGGGCAACAAGGGGGTAAATGCGGCGCCAGCTCGTGGTCCCTCGGCCCAGCGGGGAGAGCAGAGCGGGCGGTTGAGGAAGTGCCCGGCAGCCGCCGCGGGACTGACCCCGGGGGGG
>NW_009260131.1:3118596-3153497 GCF_000687185.1 Egretta garzetta
GGGGAGTGGCCGGTGGAAAGAGCTCTTGCTGGTGGAGGTGGCTGAGCCGCGAGTGAAGGCTGCCGGGGGAAGTTGATGGCTGCCCTCAAGAACAAAGAGCGGCAAAGCCGTATCTAAAATACTTCCATATCTCTCAGGAAGCGAGAACTGGTGCAAAGATATGAGAAATATGATTTAAAAGTTACATATTAGCTTTAGGGTAAGTTTGAAACATCTATGAGCCTACTTCAAGATGCATTACGGTTTGAAAGTGTAGCTAGGTAGATGTAAGTCACTCTGTAGCGACCATGGCTAAAAGCTTTCCTCCTGTCCTGAAAGCTTTCCTGTCTGACTTTGGATGGTGCGTGTGAAACCAAGAGAAGTGACAGCGAAACGCCCACTGGCCCCATGCTCGGGCATGCTGTAGCAAGGAGGGCTCGTTGAGGGAATCCACCTGATTTATGTTTAACTCTGAGGCCATTGAGCCACATTGGGTTTATAAGGGCTTGTTGCTTTTCGGCTGCAGTTCTTGAGAGATTTGAGACTAGTTGGGGAAAGTAAGCTCAGTTCTGAGGGTGCCACGCCAAAGAATAGAACAGTGTATTTGTGATGCAGGATTGCGTTACGATGTGCAGAATAAAAGTGGGTTGAATTGACTGGAACTGGGTAAGTGCTTCTCCAAGAGGTGGATTCCCACAGAAAGCCTTTATTGCCTTAAACTTTTAGAACTGTAGAATCATAGAATCCTTTAGGTTGGAAAAGACCTTCAAGGTCATCAAGTCCAACCATTTACCTAACACTGCCAAGTCCACCACTAAACCATCTACCCATCTTTTAAATACCTCCAGGGATGGGGACACAACCACTTCCTTGGGCAGCTCGTTCCAATGCTTGACAACCCTTTCTGTGAAGAAATTTTTCCTAATATCCAATCTAAACCTGCCCTGACACAACCTGAGGCCATTTCCTCTTGTCCTATTGCTGGTTATTTGGGAGAAGAGACCAACACCCACCTGCCTGCACCCTCCTTTCAGGCAGTTGTAGAGGGCGATAAAGTCTCTCCTCAGCCTTCTCTTCTCCCGACTAAACAATCCCAGTTCCCTCAGCTGCACCCCATCAGCCTTGGGCTCCAGACCCCTCACCAGCTTTGTTGCCCTTCTCTAGACATGCTCCAGCCCCTCCATGTCCTTCTTGGAGTGAGGGGCCCAAAACTGAACACAGTATTCGAGGGGCGGCCTCATCAGTGCCAAGTACAGGGGCGCGATTGCTTCCCTACTCCTGCTAGCCACATTATTTCTGATACAAGCCAGGATGCTGTTGGCCTTCTTGGCCACCTGGGCACACTGCTGGCTCATATTCACCTGGCTGTCTACCACTACCCCCAGGTCCTTTTCCACCAGGCAGCTTTAGTGACTAGATAAAACACAGTGGGGGAAAAAAACTAAAACAAGTCAACAACAACAGGAAAGAGAAATAGAGAAAATAAAGGAAAAAGTTCTTTCAGATTAAACTCATATCCTGGAAATAGAGCCCCCAGAGGCTGTAGAGGTCTAAAGGAGGCATCTTTGACACTCCACAGGCAACAAACAGTTACTTTCATTAGAACAAAACAGATATGAAGTTGCTAAACCACAGATAAAATCACGGGATGTTTGCTTCCCTTATCACTGTCCTAGAGCCAGTCACTGAGCTGCTCTGGCCACACTCATCTCTTCAGGTTGCCTGTGCTCACATCAAGGTTGTGTAAGTATCAGACATCCTTTGAGACAGGAATTCAAGGGCTCATGCCTTTCAAGGCTCTTACTCACCTGAGGGCACAGATAGGCCTTTAACTGCCCCAACCAGCCTCACCTGGGACCAGTTCCAGGCACCCTGGTTGAGCTGAGGCTAAGTCTTCAGTCCTTGTTTGGATGATGTTGTGGATGCCCTGGGTGGTTTATTGCACTGAAGGGACTAGATGATCTCCCGAGGTCCCTTCCAACCCTTGCAATTCTGTGATTCTGTGTGTGATCGTTCTCCAGTCCTGTCTCATCTCCTCCATATGGAGCAGCTCTGCCTTTGGTACTTCTTGGCTGCTCTTTAACTCAGTGGCTTTTAAGATCTTCATAGGATAGTTTGGTAAGCCACCTATTTGTTTTTGTTTTGGTTGGTTGGTTTTATTTTCTTACAGGCATGTATGCAGATGAGCAAATAACTTCTCATGGAAAAGGCTGTGGTGTAATACAAAATTCAGGTCTGAGTTACTTTCAATAGTTGGAAAAATAATTAGAAAAACTTAAAAAGCTGTTCTTGGGCCAGAATATTCTGCTGTGTGCTCTTCCTGTCTGCGTGAGCTTGTTTTGCCTTACCTACATGGCTAGAACACAAAACTAAGAAGCTTTTTCTGGTGCTCCATTCAGCCTAACCAGAGACGTGATGTAGAAGTCCAGGGAAGCTTGTAACAGCCAAGTCTGCTGCTGCTCAGCTTGGAAACAAATCCTTGTGTTTTGTTGTTTAAACAAATAGAGCATCCCTTCTGTAGGCAGGATTGCAGGCCCTTGATTAAATTGGGCTCGGGATGCTCAGGAGATAATAGGTACAAGCAAAGGTGGTTGCCAGGCCAAAAGTATTAATAAATATTGACTCTTATCTCCAAGTTGGTCCAAGTCTTGGCCTCTTCTAAGTGCAAGCACTATTCCCCCCCTCATTGCCTGTGAATAACTAATTTGAGGGAAGAGAGTGTGGAGTTTGATGACAGCCTTGTTCTGCTGTGCCAGGAGGGCTATGGCACATGTTCCTTCTGAATTGCTCTGGGACTGCTGGAGAAAACTCTCTGTTACCCACCTGCCAGATCCTTTTGAGAGGGAAATGCGCTCACTGTATGCTGGAGGAGCTGGATAAAAAAGACAAGATCTGGAAAAAAGCCAGAAGACAAAGAAGTTCGGATAAGTTCTCTTTGAACCTTGCATAAACTGTTACAGGTTGTAGATGTCACAAAATGGGTGGATTTTCAGTTAGCGTTGACCATACCCACAACACTAAAGGCAGTGATGGGTTGAAGAGTTGCAATGTTAAGATGTGTTTTGGAGGCAGCACACTCATTTTCAGCCATCTTCTAGGAGGCTGAGGAAATTGAATTTGGAGACCTATAATTCTCTCGTCCTTTGAGATGGTGAGTGGGGAAAATTGAGCAACAACTTTCGTCTACCAGAGTTCCTGTGGAAAAGGACAGAAAACTTCCATTTGCACCTTCTTAATCAGTTTATATGCTAAAACCCTCCTCTAGTCAAGAATGAGGATTACTGCGTATGGATAACATGACTTCATTCTTGGAGTTAGTCAGCTAAGAATCAGCATGATCTGTTTAGAGTTTGATTCCTCTTCCTGTAGGGTCTATTAAATGCCTATAGCTAAGAGTCTCTTAGTAGATAAATGTATATTTTTTGAGATCATAGGAATGTAACATGACAAAGACAGAATAATAAATGCTCATTTTTTTGGTAAAAGATGTAGTTCTTCTTCCAATACACTTTTTATAGCTCCTCTGTACTTTTACTAGGTCAGTGTTTTAAATTATCACCAAGTGGGCATGTAAAACTGGCTCTAGTGTTTCTTGTGTTTATGCTTCTATTATCAAACACAAGGTGTGGAGAAAGCATCTTCTTTTGGTAGGCCTCTGTTATGATCTGTTATGATCTTACCTAACTATAGGAAAAAAATTTGCTCGGTATTAAACTTCCAAGTATTGTTGGAGTCACTTCAGTTTGGGTCACTTTAGTTCGCGGATGAATCTGCTTTGCAAATTTCCATTCCTAGTCAACCTGCCTTGCTTCAATTCTCTTTGCATCCTCCATGTAATTGATGTAATACTTCCTCCTTCTCCGTAAGCAGACTTTCCCACTTGGGGTGTGTCAGGCTGTGTCAAAAGCGGATCCAGACCAGAACCAGAGGAGGAGTGGGTGATAGTAGCAACTTGTTGCAAGGGCTGTATTTCCCCCAAGTCTCTTTAGACGCTTACTCACTTCAGCTTTTCCAAGAAACTACTCATATGAGAGTGACCTGAGTTTGGAGGGCAATAGGAGAGCTCTGAGTGTAGCCTTTGAGGTGAAAGTTAAGTAAAGACATTAGTAAAATACTTACAGATGCCCCTGCAAGTATCTGGCACCTTTGAATTTACTAAAGCCTTGAAGGTAAGAAGCTATTGTTGCTGTGCTGAGTGTCTTGGCTTAGATTCAGGGTGAAGACTCTGATAAAGCTGAGAAGAAAATGTCAGTGTCATGTCCCCATGTCCTATAGCTGGTCATTGGAGACCTGTCCTTCACATAACGACATCAAAACCAAAGAGCGGAGATGTAAAAGAGTGGTGCCCTCTCTCCCGTGCAGAATTTGTATTATTTTGTAATGTGATTTCTGAAGTCTACTCTTGAGACACACTAGGCAGGCAGGTGATTTTTGTTGTGCTAAATAAAGGTACTTTAAACTTGCTATATATGAAGTAGTAATGCATGGTATCTCTTGTATCCCTCCCCCCAATCAATGCAAACCCTGGAATGAGTACCAGGCAATACTGACAAAGCTGTTGAGAAAAGCTGATCTTCGCCACGGTGGATCTATAGGCCTCCATGTTTAAAATCTTCTCTGTAATAAATGGCCAAGATGAGAGGTGGTAATACTTTATGTTTTGGTATCCCTTGGCTATGCTGCCAGTTGATGAAGCCAGTAGCCACAGTGTAAATATCTAAAACTTTTTGGAAAAAGTTTGGCTTCAAATGTAAGTCTGGTAAGCAGTACTTGGATTAAGAGGAACAATAAATAAATCCCCCAATCTTACTCTTGGTTTAAGGAGAGTTCAAGCTTCTCTTGCAGATCTGAACTGGGGCCTGAGGCTGATGTGACTGGGTTTCTCTTGGTGCAGAGCAGACAGTGGTGATCCATAATGAGTCAAGCTTGCAAAGAGCTGTGTCTACCCTCTGGACACAGTTACTTCTGCAGAATTTTTCAAAGTTGACCCTCTGGCTGTCTCACGCTTGAAAAGCAGCTCGTGATGAAACACTGACATGTCTAGCACAAAGTCTGAGTCATTTAACAGTGTTCTCAGAAACCCCTTGGATACGAGGAACAGAGAAGGGTGAGTGGGAGGGGTCTTGCTACGCAGAGCAGACTAAGGACAAAAATACCTGAATTGGACCATAATAATGCATAAGTTCCACCGACAGCTGATTTGATGACTCAGACCTCTGTCATACTGCTTCCCTCTGAACCAATGAAGTGCTGTGAAGCTTTAGTTGCAAGCAGAACTGCTTTTTCATGACTGAGGATGAACTCATTCTACCACTGGGCCTTTTACCTTCAGTCCAGAGATTGCAACACAGAGCGAAAAATGGTGGCTCGTACTGTCTTTCAGGCTTTTTTTAAAAAAATAAATTAGTGGCTTGGTTGTCAAATGTGCTAGTTGGTGTAAGACTTCCAGAAATTCTTGGTGTTCCCTTTTCTGTGCTCCTGTCAGGTCAGGGCTACAAGAAGGTGGTACCAAGTGAATGTTGGCCAGTTTTGAAAATTCTAAATATGTATCTGCATGGTTTTGAAAATTCTAAATATGTATCTGCATGGTTTTGAAAATTCTAAATATGTATCTGCATGGTTTTGAAAATTCTAAATATGTATCTGCATGGTTTTGAAAATTCTAAATATGTATCTGCATGGTTAACTAAAAGAAATACTTTTTCCTTCTCCACCCTTGGAGTCTGAAGACCTGCTGTGGAGTTGTAAAAGTTATGAGTTAAAAGTTATTATGCCTGACTGTCTACGTAAGTTACAGGCTACAAGATAGAGCATTGTGTAAAGTGTTGGCCAGTAGATTTAGTCAGCACTTATGTTGTGTTTCTTATAGCTCCCGAGTCAAATTTTAACGTGTTCACAATAGCTTTGTAGTAGATGTGAGAAAAGAAGTAGCAGTTTTCATTCTGCAAGTAGGAAATACGAAGACTGGAGTGGCTACAGGTCTGTGCAAAGTCACATGCCTTTCTACAAGAAGGTGGTACCAAGTGAATGTTGGCCAGTTTTGAAAATTCTAAATATGTATCTGCATGGTTTTGAAAATTCTAAATATGTATCTGCATGGTTAACTAAAAGAAATACTTTTTCCTTCTCCACCCTTGGAGTCTGAAGACCTGCTGTGGAGTTGTAAAAGTTATGAGTTAAAAGTTATTATGCCTGACTGTCTACGTAAGTTACAGGCTACAAGATAGAGCATTGTGTAAAGTGTTGGCCAGTAGATTTAGTCAGCACTTATGTTGTGTTTCTTATAGCTCCCGAGTCAAATTTTAACGTGTTCACAATAGCTTTGTAGTAGATGTGAGAAAAGAAGTAGCAGTTTTCATTCTGCAAGTAGGAAATACGAAGACTGGAGTGGCTACAGGTCTGTGCAAAGTCACATGCCTTTCAGAGGATGGAACTAAGGCTAAAATCCTGATGTCAAGTCTGGAGCTTTAGCTGGAAGGCTATGCACATCATACTTCTTGTATGTAAAACTAGTGTATCTTTTCTTTGTAACAGCCTTTCACTAATAGGACGAATTATTTGCACTAAAAAGTAGCTGTATCCTACCGAACCGCATGTGGGTTTGGTTTACGTGTGCTGGTCTGGAGTCTGCTGCTTACCAAACAAATAACTGAGTCTCTGTTTTCCATCCTGCAGATTTTGATAATAGTATTCCTTTATGTTTAAAAAATTTATTCTGTGATCTTGGGGTGAGCAAAACTATATGGTATTATCCTGTGGCATGCTGGACTGTGTCTATTATTGAGGTATGGATCATGTCTGATGGGGGTGTCTTGCAGTTGTACTTGTAGCTGTAGGAACAGGTGAAGAAAAAGTCCCAAAGGCAAACACAGGATTTGATACTATTCCTTCCAAAACTGGAATGCAAAAGACTGGGTTCAAAATAATTGTTTGATTACATGCTCTTATTGTAACTGTTTTCCTTAGGATGCTATTTCTCAGTTGGAGTGACGTTCTAAGATATTATCTGAAGCTGGATTGGGGCTATTTGGATGGAAGCTTTTAAGATAAATAGATTCACCTTTGTTTGACCTTTTCAGTTAAAAATTGTTCATATTAATACTACCCTAAGTCATTCTTCATCCTTTTTAGGTACTTTAGATGTTACAGCTATACTTACAAGTTCTAAATGAAACTGGATGTTATGTGTCTGTGCAGATTGAAAAAGATGGTCTTTTGCCCCAGGGAGACTGGAGCTGCAATAGGGGGATGTCTCGAGGTGCAAGTGTCCTTATTCTGTTTGCACAAAGAGAAGAATGACTGGAGGTTGCAAAGTGGCTTGGTTGTAAATCAGGTGTTTCTGAGCCACAGGTGGTAGAGGCAGAGTCATACAGGTGTTCCCCCACTCCAGTTTGGGAGGTCTTGCAGAGCCTCCAACACTGGGTCAGTCTGGTAGGAGCCAAGCGCTGCTGCTGCTGCTTCAGGGCAGGGCTTGGGCATGCAGCCCTGAGGCTCACAGAGGACTTCTGGTGGTGTTGGTGGGATCTGTGCTGGCTTCCAAGGAGCTCCTGCCTTGTGGACTGCTTCTGCCCCTTTCCTGGCTGTTGGGCCACAGCCCTGGAGAGAGCAGAGTCGCAACAGCTCTACAGGGGCCACAGAAGTGTGCTCTGTTGGCTGGATTAGGCTCGTGGGCCTCCATTAGAAGATCTCAAGTGAAGAGATCTTCCCTGGCCCATACAACCTGGTGTGGAATAAAAGGCTGTGTCTGTCTGTGAAGCAATGCTTAGTGCTTCTGCAGAGATGGGTTGTGCAATTCTCCTGAATGAATGATTTCTGATGAAAGCAATGCGAATGTTGCGTTGCTAAACTTGGTTCTCCCACCCAAACATGTGACTTAAAAAAAAAATTTAAATATTTTTTAAATGCTAGACCCAGCCTTTTAAAAATAGAAGCCTTAAATAAGACTTTCCTGTCTCTATTCCGGCACCTAGATTGGTGTCAGCATTCTCCAGAGGGCTGAGCAGCACTTGGAGTTCCCCACGAGAGTTGTGACTCACGAGTGAAAGCTGTAGCATAGTTAACACTCTGAAAAATCATATTGCAGATTCATATGCCTAAGGGTAGGGTTTTTCATTTTTTCTTTTTTTTTTTTTTTTTAATTCTAACCCCAGTCTCTGGATGGGATTACCAACTCTTGTGATTTTATTTTTACCCTCATGTTAATTAATGTTTCTCAGACCTTCACCTCTGAGAGCAAGACTAGACTTTGAGAACAGTGAAGAAAACTTGAAAATATGATTCAAGTGTGTTCTAAACTGAATAGCAAATACTGCATTGCTTATTTAAAAACTAATTTAAAAGGGGAAAAAAAAATGTCATCGGGGCATGGCTCTTTAAAAACCGGCAAGGCTTTCAAGCCTTGAAGTACTGCTTTAAATATTTCTTTAAAAAGGAGTCATCTTTGAAGAAGACTAAACCAGCAGTTGTTATAATGGTGGTGTTACTTGCATCTCTCTTGTTTTCTGGCCCTGACCCAACGTTGGGCTTCTTGTCTGTGCTTGCACTTCTGGTTGGACCAGTTACTTTTTTATTCCATGTGACAGAAGAAAACTCTCAATTTCTTTATAAGATCAAGTGAGTGTTGGATAATTGAATTTCCACAAACTGAGAGCTATAATATGATGCCTAACTGCACTCTTCAAACTTGGCCCTCTTTTAGTTTTGCTTTGCAGTTTGAGCTGAGCACTGATAAAGGAGAAACTCCCTAATGGCAAACTACTCTCTTGCACTGACACATGCAAGGCTCATTTAATCATTCATGCCAATGTGAGTTCAGCTTTTTTTCCTCTTTCTACTTGTAACTGAATCACATCCTGTCTCTCGCTCATGGAGATCCTTCAGAGTACCTGAAGAAATAGAAATATTGTATGATCTGGTAAACAGAAATACCAAGGGAGGTCCAAATGTCCCAGCTCCGCAGCTGGAAATAATTGGCCCTGTAGGCCTTCTAAGCAGCCCAGCTAATCCAGGCATAAAACGGCACTAATTTTTGCTGTACTACTGGTAGGATACAGACTAACTGTGTGTTGACTGGAGTGCTGTGTTCATATCATGAGGTTTTTACTTATCTCTTCACTGATGACAGGCAGCTGTAATATCCATTGCTGTAACATCTCCAAAGCAACAATGATAAATAACAACAAGGAATAGCAGTGGAGGAAAAAAAAAATTGTGAAACAAGCCTGAAAAGCTCTTCTGTCACATGAGAAACTTTTGAAGTTGACAAAAATACTGCCTGCCTTGCTGGGGTGTGACCAGTAGATGCCACTGCAGCCTTATTAATAGGGGCCACCACACCATGGATATACCTGAGTGTGTATGTGAATACGTGTGTGTGTATATATACCTGCGGCAGGGAAGGGACTATCTGGTGGCCTTCTCAGTCATGTCAGCTGATGACAGCATATGCCACACCACCTGATGCGAGGGTGTACAGGATAGATATAAGGTGAGACCACCTTTTGTATACATCTGCATGATTAATTCTTAGGGCAGACAAGGTATTTGCTATCTAGGACTCTGTGGAAAGTTTGCTTTTCCTGTCTGAGTTTCCTGCTTGCCTTTGCCTTATGATAGAAGTGAGATCCCTGATGGTGTCTCTGTCCCTGCATCAAAATGTGCAATTTATATTTCTTTCCAGGTTACTTAAACTTTGGGCCCAGCAAGCACTGAAGGTTTCTGCCATGATAGGTGTGCTTGGCCTCAGGTTCAGGATTTGATCAACACTGACTATTGCATGTTCATGAAATAGTGTGAGCTGCCTGTATTTGGCTTTTTTTAAGTATAAAGATGATATTTGGGAGAAAAGATCTTCCCTTGAAATGTTCTTTTAATAAAAAAATGGTTATGATAATAGTTTTATATACATGTTTTAATTTTTTTTAAAAGAAAAGCAAATAATGGAAGCCCCACAGCTTCTACTGTAGTTCTGATTTTTATCTGTGTGTGTGTATATATATATTTAACCCACCTGACTATAAAGCCTAACTGAAGCATTATCTATTTAAAAAGTACCTCTTAAGCCAGTGTGTAGAACTTGCTGCTCATGCAAATCATATCCCCATAAGAGGCCTTACATTTCTAGGAGAAGACACTGCGGTGAGGGTGTCTGGGATTAGAACCAGTGCAGCTGTACTGTACAGATGGCAGGAGGACTTGAGGATGTGGTGGTGTCGGGTCTACATCATTCATGCTTTCGTGTGGAATTTATTAAGGGCAAAAGGAGCTTGCTGTTGTACCAGTCTCTATTTGGGGGATTACAAGCTTGCAGATGCTATTCCAGCCAATATGCTTCAGATGGAAAACTCCTCCTTCCTGTTGTGTCTGATCATCTCTACCAGGCAGGTGTGGGCAGGGGTTTTGTGGCTGTTCTTGGAGGAGCTCTGCTCTGAGCACCTGTAATGTGTTTGGGTAGACCTCGAGGAGCACATCACCAGTGGATTCGCTTGTCCTAGCCTGAGTTCCTCTTAACGTGAGCTCTTTTTCCTAAGGGTAGGATTACGTATTCTTGATCAGTTCTTCAAAGCACTTCCAACAGATGCTTAGATTAAGGATATGAATAGTCCTGCTGAAGGTGTTCCTTTGTGCTTTGGCCTGGTATGAACTCTTTGCTGGACCTTCATGTATCAAACCATGAGTGACTTTTATTGTAGCTGACACTGGAAAAGTGGACTATTGTTTTGACTAAAGAATAGTGCAGTTCAAGCAGTGCAGCCCCCTCATGATTTGATACAGATAACTTATCCTAACAAATGTACTCCCTTGTGAAGCAATTAAGCAAGCCCCAATTATCAAGCCTTGAAGGGCTCAAGTCATGAGCTGCACCTTCCCAAAAAATAAATCCCACCCCAATATTTTTGCTTTATCAAACTAGCTCTGCCCAGATTCATTATTTTATTTGTCCCTTTTTTTATTTGTCATTTTGAGCCCTTGTGATGCATGCAAGTCTTATTGTCTGTCTTTACTGCGCAGCTGAAAGGAAGGGAGGTATACCTTGATGAAGTGAAAGGTGAGATTCCTGAGTAACTGCATGAATAGAAGAAAGAAATAATCTTAAAAATACAAAATAGCTGAAGAATCAGATCAGAAGTTGTGCTAGTCTTTCAAGGATTTGATTAAACTGAATTGGAGTTAGGATCTTTTTCCTCTAAAAGAAAGCACATGAATGCCTTTAACAAAGCAACAGTGGAAGCACTTTAAATGGAGCTTTTTTAAAATAGATGGATCCTGAAAAATCCTTTGTCTCTGTATGTGGATTCTTCTAAACTGATTACACTAATGTGGTTGTTTCTGTAATTTAATTATCTCTGTGCTCAATGAGAACAAGTTAATTAAAAGTCTCTTCGTTTGTTAGCCGAAACGTATTAGTTTTTCTGACGTGGAACTTCATGGCTTTTGTTTGCTTCTCTTGTTGTAGGCTGGTTTTGTTCAGCGCAGCTGTGCTTTCTATTGCATAACAACTCAATATAGCTGGCTTTATAGCGCTTCCTTTTTACAGGCTGAACAAAATTACCTCCAGGGATTTGCAAATGTAGGTCAGTAGTGTAAAAACACAAGTCCCACTCCTATATTAAACTTTGCTCTTAAGTGGCCAATCAGTTTTGCTTCCCGTCCCTTCGGCAGGTTGTATTGCAGGCGCTTTGATGTTAGAAGGCTGAGGCGTGTGCGGGGAAATTGCTGGGCTTTAAAGCACGGTCCCAGTAGCCTGGGCTTGGAAGTCGTATTTTATTTATAATCAGAAAGTTTTTTATTTTAGAAAGCTTTCTGGGAGATGAGCTTAACCTTGGGCTATGGTAGTGTCAGTACTGAACAGGGCTGGGCATAGTCTGTGTTTAGATTGGCAACAGCCAATCCTTTGGAGCTGTGTGAGTCAGTAGCTGACACACTTCCTTCTGGGTATGAATGCCACAGCACATTGGTAGGAGGTACTGCACTACTCCGTGAGTCATTAAATCCAAAGCATGGAATTTTTCCTGGTCATTAAAGATCAAAAAGAGCGTGGCTTTGCCTGGCTATTCTGACTAACCCCTGACTCTAGTAAGCTTCCTTCCCTGGCAGTCCCCTCCCTGGCAGTCCGGTTTCATCGTTTGCTCTTTGCGTTCCTGCTAAAGTGCTGTGAATTTGTGATGTTGGTATGGAATAGTTGGTCCTTCTTGGTACTGGGGAGATCCATGTATTTTTACAGCTCTGAAACTAGAAGGCTGAATAATCAGTTAATGTAAACTGGACAACTTCTTTCAATTGTCAGTGTACACAGGCCAGGGATCTTGTGTTCTCTGAGTTTTCTTTCCTGTTCTAAGAAATGTCCTTGGAGTGAAATCCGCCAGCCTGAAACTCCACCATTGCTTAGCCATTTTGGGAGCAAGGAGGATTTTCCCTTTCCCTGCAGCAGGGCATGGAAGGGCTTTGAGCTTTGCAGATTCCCAAGGACCTGCTCAGTCTTGTGGTAGGGGTAGATATGTTTGTCTCCTTGCCTATCTGTTTCACAGAGCAACCTCTTCTTTGTGTCATGGCAAACTGCAGGTGGTATCCTGCCATGTGAAGGGTGAAATGTTTGTGTTCTAGCTGGCAGGCTGGCCATGTGCCAAGGCTGCTGTGCTGTGAGGATATTTTAGCAGCCTTGTACTAGAATGCTGTTTATGCATGACTACTTTAAGCTTGACTAGAGATGTTGGTGGTTGGCTTATGCTATAGAGCAGCTAGCTCTCCTTTCTGATCTCTACAGACCAACATGACTTTCCTAGTTTTAGAAATTGCAGGTTCTGAACTGATGAGGGCAGAAAACGGAGAAATGAAAGATGGGCAGTCATGGTCCTAGGACTCTGGACAGCTTTCTAAAACGGCTTCTGCTATAATTTACCATCTGTGAGGATTCATGGTGGCTTTTGGAGATATCCTTTCCAGCAAGACTCATGCGTTAATCATGAAACTTTTAAACTAAATTTCTTGCTCATTAAAAATCTTGCTCATATTATAACTTGCCAGCTCTGACTCCTGTTTGACCTGGAATTGTTTTAGGAATATCCAAGTATGGAGGAAATGTATGTCCTTTAGGCAGAAGTAAAGGGTCCAGTTCTAGATAAATATTCCATAGTCTTTTCAAATACTTTATTCTGATAATATGTTTTTTGAAGTTACTTTTCCAAGAGCCCTAGTTCTGTACTTGTTGACGCCTTAGCTTATTGAGTCGCTGGCCTGTTTTGTCTGGAGTATCAGGTAGGGTTCTTGGTAAAGTTTCAAGTCCAGAGATAAACGGGAGCTTTTAAATCTACTTTTCCAACTTTAGCTTCAAAACAAAAAATTTAGCTGCAAAGGAAGTTGCTACATGGAAGATGTAAACCATGGAGCTTTAGCTATCTTAATCCTTCCCTAGAATTTCTCTGGAAATGAAAGTGACTGTCATTCTAGTGTTTGAAGTTTTCTAGCATACTGTAATAATTCTTAACATGGTTTGAGAAGCTATTCGCTAGCCATCCAGTATATACGTGTTTAACTGGAGTTTTGAAAGGCTCAGTTTCATTTCTGGGATGAGAGGTTAGTGGTTAAAAAGTCTTTGACAGCAACGGGAGTCTTGTCTTAGCCTACTTACTAACTCAATACCTGGAAAACTCCTCAAAGGTCTCGGATTCAGTATTGCTTTTAAGTGGATACTTGCAATAATATTTGTAGCTCGCACACCGATACCATGCTGTGCTTGTTCTGACCTCCCTTTAAGGACCTGATCCAAAACCAATTTGGAAACAAGCAGAAAGTCCTCCATTGATGTTGTGCTTTAGAACAGATCCTAGAAGAAACTGCAGAGGAAGCGATAACATAGTGGTGGGTCATGTGTCTTGTGTCTGCAGTACTGGGGAGCTGATGTCATGTTTATTAGAAGCCAAGATCAGAGTTCACAGGCTCAGGAAATGTCTGCAGAGTTTAGGAATGGTTTGTAACTTCTATCCCAATGACAGGTTTATTTGGCACTTTTTGATAAGTGGCCTGTTTGAAATTTCCTCTCCAAGTAAGCAATTTGTAATTCCCACTTGAAAGGGCTACTGTGGGGGATGGTGATGGGGCCATATTTGAAAACCATTTATGGTTGCTAACATCCTGGCATCTGTCATCCAGGAGTCCTGTGCCTTTATTGTTTTGATCTGTCCAAAATGACTTCTTTATATAGAAACTGGAAAACTCTCTTTGTGTCCTGAATGCAGATAAAAATATTTATGGTCTCTTAAAACATATAAATAGAATCGGTGACTAAGCTAAAGGGTCATTAGAAATAGTTCTGCTTTTTTCCACAGTTAAATTTGCTTGCTTTATTTTGATCCCCTTGTCTCGTACAGCCTTACGGTGCGTTTTTCACTATTCCTTGCCAAAATACAGTCATTGTGACACTTAAAATCTGCCAATTCTGAGCCATTGCACTGATTCACAATCCTCTTATCCTGAGCCCGGCTTCTGCTGTCTTAAGGAACAATGTAGTCATTTTACAGGTGTTGAAGGTTTCTTCCACTGATGACTTCTACTGGCTGCTGAAGAAAGTTAGAAAAACTCTTGTCGTAGTGGTGGTGTAGCTGCAGTACTCTAAGGATATCAAGGAAGCAAAGTTTACTGGGAGGGGTAATGGCTTTTCTTAATCCAGCATGTGTATCTGGAAAGAGCTAACAGGCTTGGAACTGCAAGAGATCTGATAAAGTGAATCTGAACAGAAGTTTGTTCGGTCTTTCTAAGGCATGTTGGATAATTCTTGTTTACCTTCCTGAATTTCAGCAGAATCGTCAAGCTCCATGGATGGGAAAAGTGTGTCATGTGCTTTTAGGATTATGGTTAGATCCTAGAACTAACTAGAACTATAACAATGCCTGGTTTTGATGATAATTTGGACTCACAAGCTTTTTTCCATGTATGACTGCCCCTTTGAGGCATAGAAGGAGTATGAGGAACACGGGACAGCTGCCTGCCAGGAATGAAAATGGAGAATTCCCTTTTGGCTGCTTTTTTCTCTGTTTCCAGAAGCAATCTGGTGCAGTAGACCTAGACCTGAGTTTGGGCTACACTAGCCTTTATTTTGAGAATTGGAGCAGGTATTCAGGGAAGCTTTTACCAAAACATAGGCTCTTCAGAATTAGCACTTAGGGACATGGAGGAACCCAACAAAGCAGCTGTCAGCTTCATTGTGTTTAAAGAGGATGAACAGGAGTTAGGTTGTTACCGGAGTTCCTGGGAGCACACAGGTCAGGTAAGGGCCTGTATGCCTCTTTTGGAACCTCAGTACTCTGATAATGCAGTCTTTAGTATGTGTGTAACACTTGTAAATAAATCCCAGGCTCCCATGTCATTTGTGTGCTCTTGAAAGTATGTCAGCTCCCTTTTGTGGTAACGTGTAGTTGGACAAATAATGTCTTCACTTGTCTGATGCTTTCAAAATCTAGCGATGGAAAAGACCTGATTTGCCTGAAGACATGCGGAGGGCACGGGGTAAGGTTGAGAGGAGAATCTGGATTCCATTTCCATGTTGTTGCCCTGTTCACTGGGGCATGAAGTCACATGGGCTAATCTTGAATCGTAGTCAGATTTTATTTCCTGTTATCAGAGGTTTAGGCATCAAATATACCCTGAGCTCTGTCCTCACCTGAGGTAAACCAGACAAGACTATCCAACCAAATACACTTTATCGTAGAGCTGATTTTTGTTCTATTCTTGGCTTCCTGTTCAGGCTGTTTAATGGTGTAGTCATGATGATGTCCCCAGAATCATGGGGAAGGTACTGCAAATTCAGCATTACAAGTGGAGTCTAGTTCCTGCCAGCAGAGGACATTGTTGCTCAATAAATTTCTCAAAGAGGCTGTCTTCTGGCATTTGCTGTGGATCTTTAGCCTGATGGCTTATAGAGTTTTGGGCAATTTGTTATACTCACAAAAGAGCCTATTTTTGTGGAAGAGTGAAAACTGCTGAGACTTTAGAAAACGAATTGCAACTGAACTATCTCCCAGGTCCTGGAAGCAGAGTGATTTTTGCCATGACAGTTTTCAGCCAGTAAAGCAGTGCTTATAGAAGTGCTGTTGATTTGGACCAGTACTGCAAAGACTGTGTGACAGATAAGCAATTAGCAGGAGGAATTGAAATCTAGGGAAACATTATGCACCTATTATTAGCAAAACTTTCACCTACATGTTAGGGATAAGCAGGCATCATGGCAGAAGTTGAAATTAAGAGATTCAAAAATTGATGGCTTTGAGAAAAATGAACTTGTATGTGCCTTGGGAGAGGGCATCTCTTGATGGCAGCAGCGGGCTAATGCTGCCACAGAAAGTTTGGGGGGGGGAAGGGGAAATAGTGTTTGTTCAGCCATTCCTTGATAGCTGGTGTGGAGGGTGGGAGCTGAGGAACAATTAAAAAAAATCAGCTTATTTATATAAAGGAATCTTTTTTAGGCCAAGAAGAGAAATGGGAGTCCCTGCAGACTCAGCGCAGCCTTGAGTCATGGACAGAACAGGGTAGGTGCTCCAAGGTGTTTATGACCCTGGAAAGCAGTCCTTGTTTATGCATAATTAGCTGTACCTTGAACTAGAGAGCATATGTCCAGTCAAGTGTCTTCTGTAGGAGGTGGGCCCCATAATTTAGAGGACTCTTGAAGGGCATAAATATCTTGTTTGCCAAAACCAAACAAGTCAACCCCCAAAATCCCACCCCCATCCTGAGGGTAAAAACATTTAGAATTTGGCTTTTTTTGAGAATTCACCTCAATTTTGTTTCATTATTTGCTTAAATGGAATTAATGTGAAAGCTAAATACTTGATGCTTTAAAAATATTTCTATTGTTCACTACAGGAGAACAATCCTTTAATTCGCTATTGAGTTTTAAAGTGAAGACAGGAGGGAAGGCTTTAAGCTGACTTCAGTTGAAATGGTTTTTGACTTCTGAGACTGTTGGGCCAACAGGGAGGATTCCACTCTTTGATAGTGAGCCAATGAACATATTCTTTGTCCTGCTTCTCCTTCAGCACTTCTAATGCCTACCATTGTCCGTGCCTTTGTTTCTAATGAGTTCTTGAATGAAAATACCCCAATGCCACTGCAAACCCCAAAGTGTGGCCTCCTATACCAAGCATACAAATGGAGCAATACTGTTCCCTTCTCTTGTGTGTTAGGAAAATTATTTTGCCTCAACCCTGTTAGAAAGGATTGCAGTGGGACTGGGTTGCATTTGACAGGCCTTGCTCTATCAGCTTCAGTTGCACCATATTTCTATTAGCTGAGGATGTGGCTTTGGGTTTTGATTTCAGTTGTTGGTTAAGTCAGGAAAGCTTAGTTTCTTAGCTGTGATGCCATATTTTTTTATTTGCATGGAATGTCCTTTTAAATAAGGAGTATAACTGACTGAATGTCACTCTTCTGATGGATTAGTGCTCTCTTTGGATTTTGCGGCCAGATGCCTCCTGGATGCTGCCAAAGCCGATTGTTTGCTTTTTTAAAAAATTTTCTTTTTTGAAGCAACAGTTGATCTCTGCGGAATGATGGGTGAATTCCTCAGTGCAACCTGGTCTTCCCTTTACCCTGCCAAGTACGGAGGTGGCACACCAGGGCTGATGGTTGGTATAGACTGGTAGGGCTGATACTGGGGACATTGACAGTGTACAGCAATTCAGGACTTGGCCTCAAAAGTATATCTAGACCAAGTGTTGGAGATAAGTCTTTAAGCAGAAAAATATGATGGCTAAAAAGAAAAAAAAACCTAAACCCCAAACCAGAATTCTCTTTCACAGGGGAAAAGAAAATCACAGGCTTATAAGGAAAGATGTGGTGAGCTTCATTCTTTGTAGCTTCCCTTTTCTACTTCCCCCCCTGCCCCAGAAGTTCAAGAGGTCTGCAAAACCGCAGATTCCACAAAATATGACCATCCCTAATTATAAGGTTAAAGCATTAATATTGCACACAGCAATAGGCAGTGTGAGGAGGAAGTGCTACCCCCTTTGCTGAACACCCCCTTTTCAATAAAAATAGCAAAATCAAAGTTTATATTAGGAAATGTGAAAGTCTCATGAGTCTCGGCATCCTCTGAAGTAATTTCTTCCACTGCTAGGCACAGTCAGCTTCCTATTTATTCAGAAACACTGTAACATCTGTGGGAGAGCGAAAGACATGCTAGTATGTGTGGCCTCCTCAGCTGAACCTCAGGGCCTGGCAGTCTGGGGAAAAAGCGATGTGTTCCCTAGCACTGTTTTTTCAGGTTTGCTTTTAACACCTGCACAAACCTGGTGATGCCTAGGGAAGAAAGACGGCAGTCTAGACTACTTAAACCGAATAGTTGGCAGCTGTTGTTGTGCTGGTTTTAGGGTGGGAACCACTGGCTTTGGGACCTCTTGGGTTCTACAGGTAGCAGGGCTGATCTGGCACCTCTCTCTTGGGCAGAGCCCCAGTTAAAGTCAGTAAGTCTCAGCTGTTTAGTGTTAAGTTTTGAGAGGTTGAAATGGATGTTATAGTTCAGTGATGGAGAAGAATTAAAACTCCTAAGATTAATTTACTTAATGAACTTTATTATGTCACAGAGACTGGGTCGTGTCCATCCTTGCATGGTTAAGAAGGGAGAATGCAAGAAGTTTTTGAAATCCCAGTGGTCTCAAGCTTTTGTGGCTGAGTGGTTTAATGAGTGGCCAAAGGCACAGGCTGGCTCTTGCTTCCAGCACTGCTTGGAAGTGGCAAGTTACAGGTGAGACATTTCTTTTTGATGGTATTGGTGTGTTCTCCCCCTTTTCTGGAACAGGATAGGAGGCATGTTGGTACCTGATCAAGCTTAAGATACTGGTTTATATACGACCAATAGGTACTTCCACCCTTGACTAAGCAAATATCAAGTACATTACATTTTGGATGTATAAAACCAGCAGGGGTAGGTATGTAAGAGGAGGCGGGAAAAACATTTGTCCCTTCTGCGTTCCTAAAGCTGAGTCTTTACCCCATGGTTATGGCCCATAATCGAAACATTCATTTGCTTAATAATTTTATTTAGCTTTGTCTTGCAGGTCTGTCTAGCCTCTTTCTTTCTGTGTGAGACTTGCATATCTGGCCCTTCTGTCCCGCTCTCCCATCGTACTACTGACAGCACGTACATTTTAAGCATCTCGGCTTTCCTCTGAATTCCCCAGCTGCCTCTGCATCCAGCCATCCACATCTGGCATTTGTTAGTGACAATCTATGGCATCACAGATCTCTGGCTGTCTGCAAACGCAGTCCTGTGCTATGGCTGTGACCTGGTGTGTGCCTTGGCTTGTAGGGGACATCTCTCTCGTGGTCTGAGCTGGTGGATCCTGATGCAAAAAGCACAAAGTCACCTTCTTGCATCTTAGACTGTTTTTTATTTGAGGCAGGAGAGAAACCAGCCAAATGGAAGCTTAAAAATAACATCCTCAATGTCTTTGAATTCTTTCTCATAAGCTAGCTTTAGTAAGTTAGAATTTTTGAAGCTGGGTCCTTAAAACAGTGGACAGAAAAACTTTAAGTGGTATCTAATCAGAGTGATTTGTTTTCAAAAGTGAAGGACAATTAGTGGCTCCCATCTGCTCAGTGAAGGTTATGGAGGGCCCAGCACTGTCAAGAACTGGGCTGTTTTTTGTCTCCAGTTTATCAAAGTCTTTTAGGTACATGCTTACTTTTAACCCTGTGAGTAATGCTATGTGGTGGTCAAATACAAGTTAAGGTGTTGCATTTTAACTTTAAGCTTCAGTTTTCCAAATGATGGTGTCTCTCTGCATTTTGTATAGGTGACTTCTCACACACTTGTGTGACTGTTGTGCATCAGAGGATTCAGTCTTGGAGATGCTTAATTGCTCATGCAGACAAGTAACTCTTGCATGTTCATATACCAGTGCTGTCAGTATGCAAGAGACAGACAGAAAAGGATGACTTAGTGCAAATTTGGGGGTCTTCGGTTGAAAATTGTCCCCTTTGTGTGAACTGCTTGGGAATTCACTTTGGGAAGTGACTGGAGGTAGCTTCATCTCTAATACTGCTAAACTTCAGTCTTCCGAGAACAGCCTCTTCTGATGTGATTGTCTTTTCCTCTTATTTATACATATTTGCTGTTGTTCTTTAATATAGAACAACGGATTTATTTTGGTATTAGTGCATATGCATAGTTAAAAATGGATGTCTGCATATAATATGGATGTGTGTGTATGTATGTGTCAGTTTTTAAAAGGTTATTGGAAGCAGCTGTGGGTGGAAGAGAAACAAAGCCACAGTTTTGCAAGCCAAACAATTAACATAGGAGTGGAATACTGTAGTTACATCAGTCTTTCTTTAAAAAGCCAGAATTTCTCCCTTATTCCCAAATGTACATTATTAATTCTCTTGGCATGTAACATAGCAAAATGACTGCGTTTATGAACTTGACTACTTCTTTTAACAAGTTCCAATAACTGCTTCCTAAACCTTGTGTTTTTATATCAATTACATACAGTAAGCATTGAAATCAACCAAAGAGAACTGCTGAGGCCAAGAAGGGTTATTTATGTTAAATGAGGATTGCCAACTGCCAAGAGTAAAATGTGGATATAATTTTATAACACCATTTTATAATTAAAGTCATAAGTGAGGTTTCCTGCTATTGTTTAAAAATGTGTCACGATAAATTTAAATCAAGGATGAAGGCACAGAATGAGCTACTAAAGAACATATCAATACAACAAAGATGGTACGGCGAACATGTCTGTTGCAAAAGAAAAACATGTGCTAACAATTTCAGTGAAATAATTATATTTATTGCATATAGATTCTGTTTTAGGAACTATAACCACTTAGAAACTGTTTTCATTCATGTCAGATTGAGGTTAATTTGTTGTTACTGTATGTCTATAGATAGATTTTACTGTCAGAGAAATTTAATATGTTGGTTTAATGATAAGGCAGCCTTCTAGCCAGACCAGATTTTTTTTTTAAAAGGCCAAGAAATCCAGAAAAAGTTAATAATTTTGGCTAATGTTTATGTCCACAGCATTTGGAGGTTAATATTGTATCAGTAAAGAAAATAAAACTTTGGCAAGTAAATACCCACTGACCAGATTCAGGAAAATATTTAAGCACGTGCTTAACTTTAACAGTTTCAGTGGGATGTTGATTTTAATAGGAGTTAAGCATATGCCTAAGGACTTCTATAGGGATTCTTTTTTCAGTCGTGGCGTAAACTTGAAGAAATAACTTCAAATTGTTAAAGTGAACAGGAATAATAATAGCCCTTTGTTTTAATTTACTAATTATCTGAATATATAATTTTGCTACTGTACTGTCAAAGCCATTTACTTCAGGAGATTTTAGGGCTGACCCTTTGCAGCCTATTGGTAGTTGATAATACTACCCTTTTCCCAAAAAGAAGTAGTTTAATTCACATACATTCGTAAGAGTTAATCGCTAGAACATTCCTGACTTCGGTAAGTCATGTTCATGGAATAGGTAAGTAATTTCCAATGTATCATTTTATACATCACTTTGCTAATATAACCCATGTGTTTCATATCAGCACCGAAAGGACATTAATCAGCGCACACCACTTCTGACAGACATATTCTGTGCAAAGTCCCTGGTTACATCTCAAATGTCAATATGTGGAAAAAGATGAATAATAAAATGCAATAGATATCATTTGTTACACATGCCATTTGTAAGTTCATTGTAAAATAGATCCTGTAGAAAGAGCTGATGGTAATACATTAATGTTATGCAGTTAAGCTCTCAGAGGTAAGAATGCCACTCAGGCGTTTAGTTGTAATTCTGCTGCCTTCTGCACATGCGCTATTATCATATAGACTAACTATAGGAACACAGGTTATTTCACCAGTGACACATTAGTTTTTCCAAACTGGAAAAAGCTTGGAAGCTGTATAGTGCAGGAGCCATTGATGTCCCTATGAATTCTACCTCAGGCCCAGAAAACTTCAGCCAAAATGTGTGTGTTTAAGTTATTTATGACTCTTGAAAATAGGGATGCTGGAATGGAAGCAACTGTATAACCCTAGTGTAAGAGGACACTGTAGCCACTGGTCTAATAAATGCTGAAAAATGTTCTTATTAATTACACTAATTCTAATTTAATTTGTTAGTTATTTAAGGCAGAATTCTTCAAGGTCTGATTTCCCCCTCCCTGTCCCTGGGGGAAGAGGGGAAGAAGGAAGAGATTGTGAGACAAGGAGGAAATTAAATGGGATGTGAGGGACAAGGAGGGGCAAGAGGAGGTGCTGGGACAGAAGGGAGGTACTAGGGGCTGGAAGGTATACCCATAATTGTGTACATGATCAGCCTAAACCACCCTGACAGATGTTCTAGAAACCTGACAGGTGATTTCACAATCTCTCCAAGAAACGATTACTTAACTTCCAAAAATCTCTTTGACTTCTCAACTGAATTTCTCTTGTTTTTAAAATTAAACCCATTACTCTTGTCCACGAGGGAGGAAAAGAACAAATAATTGACTTCCCCCACCAAATTTGGTGTCCTGCAAGATGTCCCTCACCTCTTCTTTTCCCTTTCCCTATACTCTAAATCTTCTGATTTGCTAAAATTTGCTGTTAATCCCATGTATTTACTGTTTTCCAAAGGTGTCTAACAGGTTTCTGAATTTTTGTTTTCTGCTGGCTTTTCCAGCTGACCAATGTAACTTTAAATTCTGATTCTGTCCTCCAGAGTACTAGCACTCTCTCCTGGCTTGGTATCATCCAGGTTTTTTAAAAAGTCTTTCTCAAAAGCACTTAAAGACTTCTGAATACTATTGCACTGTGATAGATAGGTGTAAGATGAAGACCCTAGTGAATACATTCTCTTGGTCTCCCAGTGAATGGTTAACAATGACATGTTGAACTCAACTTTTCAACCACTTATTTTCCTACTTTATAATAATCTCACAAAGACAATGTTTTCCCTTGGTTTTTTAGAGGAGCTGTGTTGTAAGGGCTATACTCAAAGCCTTGCTTTCCTCTCTATAATCTCCTTATCTACTGTAGGCCTCAGTAGAGGGTGAAATGTTCATTTGCTCTGTTACATGTTATACAAGGTATTTCTTACTGTCTTATTTGTACAGAAGGGTTTATAATCAGGTATATAGACTAGGCTAAATGTTCCCAAACTTTTCCCTATCTCTTAAAAATCAGTAAAATTATGCTTTCTGGTCTCCTGGAGTTCCGTACATGTCTTCAGTGAGCACTCTACAGATAACCGGGAATGGCTCAGGGTACTTCATTTTGCTTCTTAAGTGCTCTGAAGTTATTGTGTATGACTGATCTGGATATATTTAACTATTCCAAATACTTTTTAACATTTTTTTTTTTTTTCCCATTGTCTGGACTGGGCACTTACTCTGTTGCTATTAAGTTCAGCTTTAAGTATCTGATCTCAATTAACCTCCTTTAAAAACTGAAGAAGGAAAGGCCATGTTTAAACCTTCTAGATGTTATCAATATTCAGGAAAAGCATCACAGATGCCCTCTCCTATTAAGCAGTTTGCTATCAATAGTCTGAGAAGGCAAACATGGAAATGTCTTGGACCATTTGGAGAAAAAGACTGCTACTGTGGGGGGGTTTATGCTGCCAGAAAGCTCAAATATTTGTGGATTACTCAATGTGAGAGCAGATGACTGAGCTGAAATCACAGCCGCCTCTGTTTAACAGCAGCAGGAAGCATTTTGTTGTGCTACTTCCCTGGGTGCTCTCTAATGACAAAAAAATTGCACATTTCTGTCTAGTGAAATTCCGTCAGAATCCTTGGTAGCTGGACAGAAATCAGGCTAGACGTAGCTGCTTAACATGGTTTGCATTACATACGAGCTACAGATATTGCCTTGAGGAGTGTATGCACACGGAATATTTTGTCTTAATTGACTCCAGTCTGTGTCACCAAGAGGTTTCTAATCTTTGTCCTCTAATATGTCAAAAAGAACATAAGGGTTCTCTCTTTCGCTTATCTTTTCTTATATAGATGCAGATGAATTTTGAGAAACAAGCAAAGAAAATACAGATTACAATGTTTAAACTGAAACGTAAGATCAGTCCAGAGTTGGCCAGTGCAGAGGAACTGGAATTTGTTGGAGCTGCAGCTTCTGTAATCAAAAGGATAAATGCAGTTGCTGTTAGGAGCTGCAGGGAATCTGAATTTGCACACCGGGCAGTTGTGA
This sequence comes from Egretta garzetta, assembly GCF_000687185.1. NCBI lineage: Eukaryota > Metazoa > Chordata > Aves > Pelecaniformes > Ardeidae > Egretta > Egretta garzetta. Next base: position 3,142,758 of record NW_009260131.1, read on the forward strand.
CTGAGTAGCAGATCTTTAAGTCTGCTGCTAAACAGACCTCTCCAAGCTCTGTTCTGGAAAAACCTGCATGTGAATTCTTTAGTTCCGTTAGAAGAAAAGATGACTGTTCTTCTGTTGCTCAGAGATAACTGCTATATGCTGATGCATATTCTGGATTTCAAAATGAACATAAAACTACTATCACTCTCTTTATGCTTAGGATCCTTCTAGGATGTAGCACGGGCATAAACTAAAACCTGGCTTCAAATTGGTCGAGCCTCCAGATTCACTCAAAAGGCCTGTGTTGACCAGAGGCTGGAATTATGTTTTGATAGCAATGGTGAGATTCACTGTGAATTTTATACCTTCTTGGTAAGGTAGATGAAGTATTTGTGTTCCCAGTCCCTGTTATAGGTAAACACTGGAAAGTCTCTAAAGCTTCCATCTTTACACACCTTCCATGAGGTAGGAAGTCTCAGTTGCTTGGAAAATGAGGAGGTAGAGCGCAGAGAAACTAACTTGTGTAGGAACGCTGTGACGGAGCAAAACACTGATCCTGGATTTCAGCAGCTGAATTGTTTTCTGTAGCTTTTAATCTTTCTAAAAAAAGCGAGTTTAGAAGCTTCTTCAAGAGCATGCCAGAGAATACATGGCAATTTGGAGTCCCTCTTTCCATACAGAAATTGTATCCTGCATCTAAGTGCATCATTATTAGTATTGATGAATCAACAATTTACAACAAAACCCTGTTTAAAGAGAAAAAAGCCCCCTAGTCCTTATTTGTTAACAGGAGTTCAATGTTGCTCTGAACAGTACTTGCTCTCTAACTGGCCCTTGGGGCTCTAGCTTACAAAATGGTGAATAACTGCTGGTCTCCCATGGCCTGCTGTATATTCTAATAGGGTTGTCATAGCTTTCCTCAACAGCTTGTACAACTCCCCCATGGGTCTTGTGCATTGTGAGATTGGTGGCAAAATTGTTAGGTGATGTGGAGCTAGAATTAAGAAAAATATTCTCAAAAAGCTCCTGTGAAACTTGCCTGGTTTCATGGTACATTAGAAATTTTAAACTCCTGCCACGCATGTTGAAAGATTTGCTTAAGTCAATGAAGTCTTTCGAGTGAACCTCATCAGGCAAAATTGGTGGTTCGACTGAGAATCTAGAAGAATATTACCAGTTTCAAACAGCTTTTGCTCTGAGATTTCTTTGATTCATTTGGAGCTGACACAGTAGAGCTGTGGAGCAACTTGAGTCAAAATACTTAAATGATCTACAAAGCAAAACCACAGAGTTTTGTGAAGTTATCATTAGAGCTGTGTTGAAAACTAGATGGCTTTTTGAAATGAGATGGGGGAAATATGAAACTAAGGTCTGCAAATTTGCCTTACTATGACTGCCATAGTAAGAAGCTTAAACCCTGGAAACTTCACCAACTGCTAAGCTTCATCAGAGAGCTAGGACTAGCCATCATTACTACAGTAACATGTACAACCTCCTAGTCAAAACCCTGGGTTGGACCCTATGTGAAGAAATACATGACAGATTAGTCCTCAACTCAGAAGGCTGAACAGGTGCAGGAGAGCTTTTCAAGTTACCTTGAGGGAGCTTTGTTACCTGAACTTTATTGAAACTCATTCATAATTTTAAGCTGCTTTGAAAAATCTTAGCTGCAGGAGTCTAATAACATCCAATAGATAAAAATAAAAGAGAGTGGTCTAAGAAAATGGGGGATCAAAATGTACTTTACCTACAAATGGACATCCTCAGGCATTTGCTTTAGCTTCTACCTTCCAAGCTGTGCTTGCAGTACCCTTAATGCTGTATTTTCATTATATTTTAGTCACAGCCTCCTGAAGGCTTTCCATAGATGCTGATACCAGTACTTCTATATTATTTTGATTTTTACTAACCTGCTCAAGTACCTCAAAAGCCTGTTTTGGTGCCGATGTGGTCCCATAGAGCAGGCTTGCCTAACCAGATGTCCGTGGTGAACCACACTTGAGGATTCCTGGGATGCCTGAGCTGTGGTGTTTTTTTGTTTGGTGGTTTGGGTTTTTTTTTTGCTGGGAGGAGACAACGGTACATATTGAGAGCTTCCATCAAACCAGAGATACCCTATAGAAGAGTACTGGAATGAAAAACAACTGAGTTGCACCCCCTGTAATACCAGCGTGGCATTTTCAAATGGGTTTACTGCTGGCTTTGGTTTTTTTATCTTCTCCAGAAGAAAATTACCATTTCTATGGAGAAGGCTCATCTTTCAGCTTGCTGCCCCCAACAGACATATTTGGAAAGTTGTTTGACTCTGGGAGTGATTCCTGCCCACAAGGTGGTGGTGGCTTGTTTCAGTTTTTCCTTTTCTTCTCAGAATGGTCTGGTGTCACACCTTTCCTTGAGTGCCTGAAACCAGGAAGATCAGATTGTGAACATTCCTGTTGTTTTCTGTCTCTGTAGGGGAAACCAGGAAAGGGGGAACTACACCATTTAGGATCCCATTTAGAATCTGCATCCCACAGGATTTAACTCTCATCTGGCCAATTTCTCCCTTGAATTATTACCTACCACCCAGGGAAGTAAATCAAGGCATATCTTGGCTCAAGGTATCTTACTTTTGAAAAAGCACAGCTTCTAAACATAAAGCCCTTTCCGATATCACTAGAGCAAGGGGAATACAGCCTTAAAATCCGTATTAAATGAACCTAATTTCCTGAGATGTTAACGTGCGGCACTGATTTCAAGTTAATCAAAACAGATGTTTTCTAAATGCATCAAACAGGATGTAGAAAATTTGGCTATTTAATGCAGATTCAAAGGCAAATTCCTTATAACCACCACGGAAACCATGGCTGTTTGCTAAGTACTGCGAATTGATGCCGTGCTTTTTAAGTGCCACTTGCTGACTTCTGCACACTGTTGCCTACATACTGTGGACTTATTTAAAGCTTATTTATACAGAGGCACTAAAGATAGTTGGCCAAAACTTGTTCTTGGGGACATAATTAATATATCCTGCCAATTTTTTTAAATAGATGCAAGATAGGATCTAGTTCCTGTGTAGGAGCAAGACACATATATTATATGCTCTGTTCTGGAAGCTTTGCTATTAAATTCAGGCATTTTGCACAAAAGAATGACACAAATGGAATTAAACTGAGGGATTCATGTCAGTATTTGATGTTTCTTTTAATTGCAGATTCTTTGAATCTGTATTTGATCAGACCTGTTTCTAACCTGCAAATTTAGTACTACTCCAAACCAAAAAACCAGTTGTCTCATTCCTTCTAATTCAGATACAGAGGTAAAAGCAAGTCTTTTTAGTGCTTTATATCCTTTTGTATGCGTACCTGCCACTGAAGTAGGTAAGTCCAGTTTATGCAATAACATTTTAGTTGGGAATTATTCCGTCTGAATCCCCCTCTTCTTAATGTTTCTCCTGTATGTACTAAGGGATCAGATAAAGAAGAGCCTTGAGTAGACAAACAGTCATGGTACTTCAGCATGTATTATATCTGGTCTGGAGCTTTGCATTTTTGTTGATCTTTATTGCACTTTAATGATTCTGACATGACCTCATTGAGTAGATTTTGATCTCTATCAGCACTTTTAAAAAGAACCAAGGAAAGATGAGGAGTTTTGGGGATTCTGGGTTTGAGAATGGACACTCCACAACCTCTGTGGACAACCTATTCCAGTGTTTGACCACTCTTACAGTAAAAAAAAAAAAAAGTATTTTTCCTATGGTCAGATGAAGCTTCCTGTGTTCCAGTTTGTGCCTGTTGCCTCTTGTCCTGTCACTGGGCACCAGTGAGAAGAGTCTGGCTGCTTCTTCATTCCCTCCCATCAGTGTTTATACCAGGTGACAAGATCTCTTTAAATGTTCTCTTTTCTAGGCTGAACAGTCCCAGTTCTTTCATTTCCCTTCATGTGAAAGATGCTTCAGTCCCTTAATCATCTTTGTGGCTTTTAATTGGACTTGCAGCAGTGAACCCATGTTTTTTGGGTACTGGGGAGCCCAGAACTGGGCACATACTCCAGATGTGGCCTCGACAGTGCTGAGTAGAGGGGAAATATTCTTGATGATTCTTTTATGCTGTCTTCCTTCCATTATAGCTAAGGTCTTTTGTCCCAAGTCTTCCCTCGATTGGCTCTGATTCTTCACTTTCTTTTCTAAGCTGCATTGTTTTGGGTTGCCATTAAAAGCTTGGCATTGCTAAAGCAGGCTTTTCTGTAATTTTTTTTTTTAAACAGGACAAATTGTAGGAGTGTTTGGAAGGACAGACTGTGATAGGTGATATATTTTCCTATTGCTGTATTCCACCATAGTGTTGCTTTAAGTAGTGTGACAGTATTCAACATTTATTAAGAACCACGTAGAATTTCTTTTAGCTAAGATAAATGGAGAAAACTTCTTATTGACCATGGAATGAAACCCCTTTAATCTGCGTAGAAAGACTTTTGCATGTGGCACAGGAGGGATTCAGGTCAGTTTTTACAGCATACAGATACAATATAATCAAACATAACTAGGGAGTTTCTGTAAAGTAGCTATTAAAATCAAAATCCCCTCTAGATTTAACCCTTCTTCAGTGAATAGTATACTATGGCATTTGCAGGCTTTTCAGACATCTCAGGACTATGTTGTTTGTGTTGTGTTATGTTCCAGATGACTCAGAACTCTTTGAATTCATGACACTGAGACCGTGGTGAAACTAGGGTCTCTGAGCTTTGTCAGTAGGTCTGTAGTCTGGAAGCTTGTGCAAGACCCTGGGTCCTGCTTCCCCCCAGGTACATAGGAGCTCAAGTCTACTGATGACAGTTTCTTACCTACATAGTTTTGAGGATCTCCTAAGATCTGTATGTATGAACTCTGTCCAGTCCTTGTGTAAGTGGGAAGTAGTGTTCCAGAGCATTATACTCTACGTTGCACCTACTTGTCCATTTTCTATTCCTGCACTTGCATGTGCTTGAATTGTAGAATGACTTGGGTTGGAAGGGATCTCTGGAGGTCGTCTAGTCCAACCTTTAACCTCATCTTTGTAGAGGAAGGAAAAATCACTCATTTAAACTTCCAGCGATAACCACTTGCAGTTGTTTAACTATGTATGCCTCTGGGCACCTGTATTTAAATGTTTAATGTGCACACTTGCTGTATCAGTTCCTTAATGGCAAATTAAGGACTAAACGAATGGATTCCAAACCAAACACAAACCAGACCAGACACCATACAACCAAGCATCTACAATGCCTGTATAATCCAGACCACATTTATGAATAAATGGGTATGTTCTCTTTGGTGATTTTGATAATATGTTGTACTGAGTAGCAAATTCTAATTATGGCTCTTTGATACCCTCTGTTAGCCCCTTGCATTTCTTCATGTTTTGTTTTCTGGTTTGTAATTCATAATGCGACAGGAGTATCTGTTTTCTTTGTGGAATCATTTACGTTTTGTGAATTTGTAGTTAGGGAAATAGAAATGTATTTCAGGAACAGTCATATTTGACCAGGCAGTTCAAGATAAACACAAAGGGGCTTTACTTTTGGATTTATCTCTTTTTTTTTTTTTTTTTTTTTTTTTTTTTTAAATTCTGTGCAAATGGCTGAGAAACTGTGAACCTAGTGAAAATTTATACAGTAATGACTGACCAGCAGACTGGAGGCCAGGAAGCTGTTCTCAGTCTTGTGTAACAGGAAGGCTTATAATTACATTAAAAGGTTAAATTATGCAAAAAAAATGTAAAATATTTCAAAAAAAATTAACCATAGTTTCATACAATGTACCTTTGGAATATTTTTGCAATACCTCTTGGAGTATCTTTGGAACTTGCTGCTGCTGATCTGTGGTGAAGTCACGGAGGTATTAAGAGTCCAAATCAGCTTTAGCATTCATGTGTGTAACAAGAATACTCAGCATGATTATAACAAAAATAAACAGTGCTTTTTGAAGGACTGTCATGCCTTGTGCTTTGGGCTGCAAAGCTCACAGGTAGGATTAGCCTTTATGGCATCTGTGGCAGTGTTCTTGCACCTTCTGGTGAGGAATCTGGTGTGGGTGGTTGTCAGGCCTGGGTGACTGTGTCTGAGCTGGGTTACTCCAGGGTGGCACTTTGTGGCTACAATTTTCTTCTTGAAATCAGAGGTTAAAAATCAGAAGTTAAAATCCAGAGTAAAGCAGTAGGTGGCACTACAGACTCTATGTTCTTTAGGCTACTTTCCACAGTAATTCTTCCTTGCCAGCTTGCCCTGAACAAGTGTATGTGTTTCCAAAAATAACAAGGTTATTTCCAAGTTTTCTTGAAATATATGCATGGCTGGGTAGTCATTCATAATCACTTCTTTGCAAACACTGCGGATATTTCACATAAGAGCAGCACGTCAGAAATGGGAGTTTTGCAGGAATTCCCAATTTTATGGAAAGGAGTCCCTGAAATGGTTCTTTCTGGCAGCAGGAGTGGTGGGTTTACCTACGTCAGTGACTGAGCTGCCGCAGTTTCCCTGCTCCCCTCTCTAAGCCCTTTCCGGGGTTACAGATTGTGGGTGCTGTTTGTTCAGGTGATGAGGATGGGTAGAGCCTTGCTGTGGAAGACTGCTCTTGTTGTCTGGAGGGTCCTTGTGTCAGCTGAAGTTGTCCTGCTCCCTTCTGCACAGCCGACTTCTCATAGATGAGGAAGAGCATACATGGGAGGAATGGCTATTGTGAATCAATATCTGCTGACTTGCTGGCTTTGCTAATACTGTATGTGAAACCAAAATTGATCTTACATGCTATTACTGCCCTCTTAATCTGCATTTCTATTTTATTTTCCTAGAAGTGCAAGATTTGATTATACAACAGGTACCTAAGCCAGGGCCAGTGTGATGGAGCTACTGTATATTGTTGAATGAGTGGAAAAACTTCCATGGCTTCTTCATGGTGAATGACGTGGGAGATAGGAAGCTGGGTATCATTCTTTAAACTACATATGAGAGCTTGGTGCCTACCTGGCTCTGTGGGACTGGCCTGTAGCGCTTCAGCTAGAAGTAATGAAAAGTTCACAAATCAATGAAGGGGCTTTAATGGTGTTTTGGAGTAATTATCCTCTTTCCTAGATATTTGTGAGGATAGCCAGTTACATCTAGGGAAGCTATACAATCTCAAGTGCCAGGTGACCAGAGTACCACCTGGTCGTCTGTGCTGCCTTTACTGATGCAAGCCTGTGAGCAAGAGGTTGGTATTGTTGCAGTCTCACTCTGTGGGGCTGAAGCACGCAGAGGCAAAGTGACTGGACCCAAGTGATTTGAAAGCTCATAGCAAAGAAGAAACTTGAACTGAGGTTGCCGCACATTCTCACTCTGACTTCACCAATGCCTTTGCTCAGGTCTTGCAGGCTGGAATACTTCCCTTGCTGAAAATTTATGTCCAAACATGTCGTGGTCTGGATTTGCCGCTACTGAGAACTGTTTGCTGGAGTCTTCCACATGACGAGTTTATACTACATCTTCCTATGACTTTGAACTTAGTCCTTTCTTCCTCTCTCCCTTCTCCACCAACCTGTCCCACCTCCTATTGCATCTTGACTCTTGCACCCTGATTCATGAAACATGTAGTACATCTGTTATTCAGGGAAGCATATAAGCACCTGTTTTTGGCAGGTGATTAAAAGCAGCTGGTAATAAAGGAATTGGTGGGACATGTGCATATGCTTAAAGCTTCAGCACCTGAAGATACTGGCCAGGTATGCTTTCCATATGCTTGTGATAGCTGTTTCCTTTCCATTCACGGGGTGCTGGCATAACAAGGCTCTGAGCTACTAGATACCTGAAGCGAAGCCACAGTATAACTAACAATGTTGATTATTTTAGCTGACTACACTGCTGCAAATGTGATTGCCATTTTTAATTTGATTTCCCTGCCAACCTTTGTTCTTGAAGACGGGGACTGTTTTTCTTTGCTATCCAAGAACCCATGGTGTGAAGGAAGAACAATAAATAAAGATGGGAGCAGCACAGGAAAGCTGCAGTCTGAGACAGAGCAATGTTCGTGATTTTTTTTTTCCCCCTGCTGAAAAAGCAAGCACTTGATTATGTTTCTCTTTGTTTAGACTCTGTATTGAGAGATCAGTCTAAGAAAGCCTGAATCAATTAGAAAACAAAGGAATGTTGTCAAAAGGTTGTATAACGAATTTCAGTTTGGAATAGACCCAGCACAAATTGATTGCTTTCAGCCTGGATCTACAAGGGGCCCATCCCCTGCCTCTCAGGTGCTTATCTCTGGTCCCTACGCTCACTGTGTCATCAGTGGAGAGCTGGGGGCTCCAGCTCTGGATCATCTTCAGAGGAACCTCCCCTCCTCTCTCCATGGACTGCCAGGGAGCCTAAGGAGGTTAGCTTCAGTAAGGCACTAAACTGCGGTGTTTGAAATACTTCTACCTCCTCCCTCTCTGCTAAGAGAAGAGACAGTTTGTTTAGCTTTTTGGAATGAATTGGGGGTTTGAAGCTCTTGTTTTTCTGTTTTCTTAAATTTGCCATGCGGACTAGAGGCCTCTTAGCTTGAGTGCTGTTGTGCTGTTTCCTTCCAGCACCTCAGTCATGCTGATGATCCTAATAAAATAGGGGGTAACTAGGATTGTCTGGCCATGGACAAATGTTGTCTCTCCAACAGAACGTGTCCTACTGCTGTGTGAATGCTTCCTCGTAGAGAGTGGAGATTTAGGTGCAAAATCAGTCGCATACTTACTAAGCAAGAGACAAAAGTCAGTTACCCCCTGGGTGTGCTTTGGAAGGGAACTTAAATTCCTGCAACTGGATTTTGCACATGTGGGTTAAAGTATCTCTCTAAAGGCCGCTATATCATGCAGTGTATATACCATCCTCTCTAGTGTGCTTTCCCTTTTAGGCTTTAATGTAAATACAGCTGCTGTCACAGGTCAGTGCTGCCTGTCGGATCTTTGTTACTGTAAAACTACAGTTGTCCAACACAAGGGTAATGGTCTCTTTCTTTTTCACGTGCTTGTGTGCATGCTCTCTTTCTCTCCCCCTCTTAAAAAGGGGAAAAAAAAAAAGAATTTGGGTGGTCTTAAGCCTATATTCATATAATTCTAAAGACCAAGAGTCAGAATAGCTAGGAGGCCCTGGGAATCTTTTTAATCTACAGCTGTGCTGTCACAAAGACATTGCCTTCCTTGAACTTACAACTTAAGGGACTTTTAAATAGAGGTTTCAGGACCTTCTTGAAATTGTTATTTATTTCTTGACTTTTATCATGAAAATGCTTGTTTAGCAAAGACAACAGATGCTTTAAAACCGCTGCACAGCGTTGCGTTGGGCTGATGGTTGCTATGCCTAAAGGTAGCAGATGATGCAGCCTGGGAGCATCTTTGATTCATTGAACTGAATTTTGAGAAAGTGTGGAAAAGAAGGTGCAGTGTGATAATATTGGGTCAGTGAAGTTGTAGCAGGGCAGGCTCTGGGCATACGTAGTAATGAGTTTACTTTCTCAATTATCAGCTTGGCTGAGGTTACAGTCTGGGGTCACTTAAGCCAAGAAAAAACAAAATCAATCCTTTCTAATGATCCCCTTTTAAAAATACCCCATCCTTCCACTAAAGCTTTTGCACATCTCTAAAAGCCAAGCTGAAACTGAAAACTTTTGGGTTTTCTAGAAAGTTCATATAAAACCCAGTCTGTATTCCATGTATAAAATCTTCCTACTCAAGAGTTCGGTGTGTGTATCAAAAACCCCCATGTTGTAGGGGATTATCCCTAGAAAAAACATTGAAAGCCTAGGAAACTTGAGATAATGATGTCCTGAAAAAAACCCGCTTTGGACATGGTAATACGAGGAATTGCAGAATCTAAATAATCTTAACTCTACATAGGAGGTGACCCTCTAATATGATTTTTAGAGTTGTTGAGCACCTTTTAGTTCTAAGTGAAGCCAGTGGAAACTGTGGATATGCGGTACTCCTAAAATGCAGGCTCAAAAAGTCTTGTTTGTTCCCATGTGGTCACTGTTTCTTCCACAGGAGAGATTTTTAGTACAGTAGCTCAGCAGGGAAAACCTGGGGTTATGATGAGATTATCTTTGTAACCTCTTTGGATTCATCTCTGTTTAGGGGTTAGGACAGTTAAAGCTTGTCAGCCTATGGGGAAGGTATTTCATCATGCCCCAGGGTAATTCCCAAGAGGGTTTAGTAGTTTCTGACCCCGACACAGATGCATGGTACAGCAGAACTTAAGGGGACATCAGTTTCTGTGAACAGGTAAGCTGCCTGGATTTTGAAGCAGGGGTATAAATATCAGAACCCTCATTCATAGTCAGATTTTCGTAGTGCTTAGCACTCAGTTTTTAGAGGAATGACTGTGACACGGTGTTCAAAAGTCTCCTTCATCCTCTGTTCTGGGCTCTTCTGAGAATCTGACTGTGCATGCACAGAGGCAGAGCTCAGCATGGTGGTGAGTGGTTTCACAATCCTGTCTTTATCTGCCGTGTAATGAGCAAGGAATTTTCTTTTCATTACTACATCATTCATGACCTGATGTGGCGGCTCCAAGAATCACATAACCTTATCCTGCACTCACGTTAGCATGAAGAGTTTAAATCAACATTTCTGTTGGGGGAAACTGTTGTGGAAATGGGGAGCATCCAGTAGGCGTGTCTGTCGGTATGTTTTTCCTGGTGAGTCTCTCTGTGGACTCAAATACCTGTCTAAATACAGCTCCCTAACACTAGCGATGCTGTTCCATTGGGGTGGGCAGGGAGTTCAGATCACTACGTCACCA
>NW_009260131.1:3153527-3181279 GCF_000687185.1 Egretta garzetta
AGCAGGAGAGCTCTTGGCTACATAACACAGCAGTACCACTTTCACAAAAGGTGGGTTTTTATTCAAACTAGGATCAAGGCTTGGTTTTGAGTGGGAATGAGGTTCCTCAATATCCAAGAAGCTGGGCCTTAGTCTCTGTCTCCAACACAGAGCTCCTTACTGCCTTGCTGGCTGCTCTGTAGGACAGCAGGATGTTACAAGGAGTGAGGCTGTGAGAGAAGTAATGTTCATGGTGCAGAAGTTAGGAAGAGTGATTTTTTTTTTTTTTTTTTTTTTTTTTTTTACAGCAGGAACAGCACTTGCAAGTGTAGGCTTGTGGAGACATCAGTATACAGAAGGCATTCTATTTTGGGATATTGAGATGATAAAGATGCTTAGGATGTCTAGTAGAGTGTTGTCAGTGTGTGACATTGGCAACTGCTGGTTGTGAGATGAGGATAATAAAGATAACTGCCTTTTGGGTGAATCTGTCTTGGAATTTGACTGATAAAGCTATATCACTACACTCGTATCAGGCAGTGATATTGGTAGTGGTAAAATTTGATTTTCAAATATCAACCTTTGTCTACTAGCAACATGGCAAGGAAAATGGATCATTTTGATCATTCTAAATGCAATTTGTTCAGTTCTTTTCAAGCATATAATCCCCATACAAAGCAAGGATTTTTGTTAGGGCATTTTTCAATTCAAATGGAACAAAAGCGCAGACCACTTGGTGGTTGAATTATCACTTGCAGCTGCACTGATAAAAGAGCAAACACTAAATGCCTCTACAGTTCTGAATGCTTTAGAAGCAATGAAGTTTCTCTAAAGCAGCTGCTTTCTTCACTGTTATCTGGTTTCTCATTGAAAGCAGTATCTCCCTCCTTCCTAGGGCATTCCTACATCTGTCTTATGCACGTAACACGGGCAAGTATCAACAACAACCGGCAAAAGATCAGTTTAGTAGTCTGGTATCTGTTTCCAGAGAGATGTCATGCTATTATCATTAGGCTAGAGCTTCTGGCTCAAGTGTATTCAAAACAAATCAAATTATCAGTTGTGGTTTGCTATATTGTCTAGGGCTATGGACTTTCACTCTCTTCATTCTGAATAGTAAATACAAAATACATCTGTACATAGTGAGTATACTTATCTTCTGGAAGAAGAGACAAATTGCATGGGGAAAATGGTGAACTTCCCTGCTTTCAGCCATACTTGGAACATGTATCATAGCTCCAACTGTGTTTCTGGGATCCACCTGGAGTCTTGTTATGAAATCCATTAGTTTGTATTTAGTATTGACTGATATTTTTTTTTTCCCTGTGGCCACCAACAAAGCTACAGATAATGAACTAAAAAAGTATGTGTGAACTCAATCTTGTGGACTCTCTGTAGCGAAGATCTTGATGTTCAGAGAGAATCAGGAGAGAGAGGACGCCTCAGCAATCTCAGATGCAGCATTTTCCTAAAAGAAGCAGTAGGGTCTCTGCTTCTGTTCCTCTCCCATTCATTTTCACCTCACTGCTGACAGTCGCTATCTACAGCCTGGAGGTAAGCCAACACCAGTGCCACTTTGTGAGTCAAGTGTCAGGACATGGCATGGAGTGATAGTGCCTGAAATCTTCCCAAGCCCTTAGAGATAACAAAGCCAGGTGCTCTTGAGAGCCGAAGTTCAATTCCCATCACCTTCTGTCAGGCCTGGAATCTCAAAAGGGCAAGCAGTGAGGCAGGGTGTGTTGACAAGTCAGAGGAGGGGTTTGCTCTGAACATTGACTTTCTGAGGAGCGGGAGAAGTTTGGCTGTATACACGCACTTGCTAGATACTATTCTTACATATGTAACTGCTTTGAAGAGTCCACTTCGGTGGTATCTGGGCGCTGTAACCAATAGTTGTAACGGGGAGCAAGGACCTGGAGCCAGGGTCTCTACTGATGTAAATCAGCATGGAGTTGGGTAGAGGTAGGCTGGCTGGCACCCTGGGCTGTGGCACACACTGTAGGGGACAAGCACAAGTACAACGTTGTAGAGGGCTTAATAAGCATTTAGACCTGTTGTTAGCACTGGTCCACACACGTTCCTATATGGCCAAGGCCCTTGTCAAAGCAAGGCTGTATCCATCATGTCTTCACATGTGTTATGTTTCATCAGCTATTGACAAAAAGTATATGGTGAAATTGCCAATATTATTTTTACAGATAGGCAAAACAGTCACTCCTCTGGTTTATTTGCTGAAAAATCAGACTCAGTTCAACTGAAACTGTTTGCAATTAACCCTGTCAAACTTGGCAAACAATTTTGGCCAAACTTTTTCACCCTGGAAAAAATGAGTGAAGTGAGAGCTGTCACTTCAGCATTTTTTACATGAAATGTTTAGGCTTTGTTTCGAGATGGAGTTCCAAGATCAGGTTCAATTAAACTTGATAAATAAAATTTTAAAAGTAAAGAAGCACCCTCAAATCAAAAGAACCAGTTGCCAGTTGTGAACATAATGAAGCATTTCTTTTAGTCTGAAATGCGTTTTCTCCCAAGTTTAACTTTTGACAAGAAAACCAAGACATTTTGATTTTTAGAGTGATTCTAAACAAGTAGAATGAATAAACCTAGAGAAATATTCTCTGAATTGTTCCCTGATCCAGGCTCTGGTAGATCATGCACATGTGCTGATGCTAATGGATGAGGTTTTGTGGGGGTTTACTTTGAGCTGAGGAAGCAATGTTATCTAGCCCTAGCAATCTCAGTGTCACCAGCTTAGTGCTGTAAATCACCCTCAGGACTCCAACCAGTTGTAATGGCAGTGCTGGGACAGTGATGTGATGGTGCATTTTTTTGATGTCCCATTTGTTTATATTTTGCATGAGGGAGTGAGGGTGTCCACAGCATTTTTATCAGATAATGCCATGGAGCAGGATAAATGAGGGGAAATGGAAGAAAGAAACATTTACAGCCCATCACCACAGCAGAAATTTCCCTCGGTGAAAATGAGACCCGAGAGACACGTATAAAAATAACTAAGGATATGTTTAGTTAAAATAAGACTAAATCTCAGCATTTTGGCTAAGCTAAGTGGAAGAATCAGATACTAACTGTACATCTGCAGCCAGAAATATTTTGGACATGGACCTGTTAAATGATCAAATGCATGTTATGTGTGGAACCTTGTTTAAATCTGAATGTTAATACCACTCAGAAGATTTACAGAAACTGTTTGATTCTTAATACCTCTTCTAAAGATATATCGCTACAATCCCAAGTGTGTTTATTGCTCAATGATAAACAGTGTCGACAGGAAACTCATGCAGAGTAAACACGATCCTTATGTTTTACTTCTGCGTTTTCATAAGAAGTCAATGCCCTTCTATAGCTTGCTTCTCTAAATTCTTAGCAGTTCAGTTTAGATGTTTCTTCAACGATACATGTCACCAAAGAGTAGAAAGAGCTTAATTTAGTAATACACTTTTTAGGCCTGTGAAATATTTAAATGGTAAATGAGTCCATAGAAACACCTTATATAAACAGGTATCTTTTTTATTATTATTAGTTTTATTATTTTTTAATTCCTCAAATGGCTAGCACTAGCTTAATTCCACTGACACTAATAATTCTTGTAGAAACTGTTTTCTTCTAATATGTTAAGCATTATCTTAACTAAAGCTACATAAACCAAAATTAAATCTGGTCAGTATCTTTGTTCGCATTTCCAGTTAAAAACATTTATGATGAAAGGCAGCTTTCTTACTAGGCTAGAAACAACATCTTTTTTGCTTTTTCAGCAAAAATAGAAATGCTAATCTTGGGGAATTTTGATATTTTAGTTCTCCCTCTTTCTCCTTTATTGATACTGAATGCAATTGAACAAGGGGATTAAAAAGTTTCAGAAGACAAAAAAAAGTCTAGAAAACTTAAAAAAAGAATTAGAAAAAGCTGAATAAGTAAAACAGACAAGTTAGCAATAGAGATGTTAGACGTGATTTGAAACAATAAGAAAGGACAAAAAGTAATAGCCTTCCATGTTCTTAAAAATAGGATTTTTAAAAATTGTAAATTTTTTTGTATTAACTTTTAATCTTTTAGCCAGGACTGGAAAGATTAGTGTTTAACTAGGGAGAGCATCTTATCCTTTTATGTCTTTTTATTTGTTGACCGAAATTTTTTTTGTTTCCATTTTTAACTGCAGCATTATAAATTTTGTAGGTTCTGTGAATTCTTGGAACCAAACAAGACTCATTTCCACCCCGTGTCCTGCTGGAATTCTTTGAACCCTGATGGAATCCTTTGAACCCCGATGAACAATAATATAAGTTGTAGGAAACACTTTATCAGATCCACAGCTTGGGAACCTTCTGTATCATGTTTCATTTTCTCGTGTCTCTGAGCTTTGAGAAACAGAAGGTTCCTGACTTTTTTTAAGAAGATGAGATAGATAAATGTGTATCAAAATAATCACGTTTACAAACTTCCATCTTTTCAGCTTTACAGAGCTTAAGTTTATGTAGACTGTCTTAGTTGGACACCGGTAGAACCAGTTACAAGGCTGTTTAAAGAAGAAAAGCCTAAATCAAATAGAATCACAGAACTTTGGCTTATAAAAATCACAGTGTACAATTATATCAGGAAGAGGTTCTTGCCCTGTTTATTATTGGTGTTTAAATTATAGCACACTTATCTCCTAGCTGTGAAGGCTATGTGTGCATTAAGGGGTGCACCACAGTAGGGGTGCATCTGTAGACAAATTGGTGCTGAAGAGCAGATGTCCGCAGCGCATGAGGCTTGAGGGTTTCACTGTGGATGTCATACCAGCCCATAGACTTAACGTCCTTTAATAGTTGGAGCACATCTTCTGGTTTAGTTTCATGAGAAGGAATTCAGTTCTTGTGCCCTGAGTCTGCTTTGTGATGGGAACCAAAGCCCAGCAAATGAAGACAACTGAAAGATTTGTCTCAGGAAGATACTTGCTGATGAGCATTAAAAAGCTAGCAGGCACACACCCAAATTAGCTGGAAAAGGCTAAGAGACTTCCTTTCAGTCATCTCTATAAATAACTAGGTTCCTTTCAACTTGCAAACTGGTGGTTTTTGGGTAAAATTGAAACTACACAGGTTGAGAATTGATTTTCCTCTGGTGTTCTCTGCTGAGCTTTCTTGAATTTGGTCTGTCTTTCCGCTGCCAGAGCTGTTGACTGAGTGCTGAGGAGCAAGTTGTGGGGGGCTGAGAAAGATGAAAGAAATGGGTAAGCAACCAGATGTGAGATCTGAACCTTTCTGTGCTGAATTTGTTCCTTTGCTGAAACCTACCTGTAATACCTGAGCTGCTGTGTGGCTGAGGTTCTCTACTGCCGTCAAAGGTGTCAAATGTTTATTATCATGCATTCTGCACCAGGCCTTTAATTTTTCTTCTCAGTCCTTTGACTGATGTGAGGGCGTGACTCTGAGCAACTTCTCTGGTTCCCACATATCTTTGAAGCAGCAAAACTGTCTTTTCTCTATGAACGCAACAGCCGGAGCGTTTTTTCTTTTCTGTCGATAGGGAGTAATCGTGCTGCTGGTGACACGTGTCAGGGTGTTTGGGTGCTGTTGAAGGCAAAACCTGCAGGTAGCTATCTCCTTGGGGGTGGTGTGACCTCAGTTTGAGAAAACACAAAAAACTTGGTACAGATACTGAAACTTCATGCTTTAAGTGCTGTTTGTGATATGTTTTTTAGGTGAAAACAGCTGTACGAACTCGAAACGCGATGACGTGAGTGAATACACGTGCTCTTCTCCAAAGCAACTGGGAGCTCCTGTAGGCCACCTGAAGTATGGCCTCACCATGCGAGTTTTTAAAGAGTCAACTAGATTGTACTTAGGACAGTGTTGTAGATACCTTTCCAGACATGAGCCAGCGAGTGGTGAGTTCTTACATGGATTCGTTCATTAAACTGCTGTAGTCTTTGCAGTTGTCTGTATGGTTTTTTAGTAGCACTCTCTTTTTTTCTATTTTTGAAGAATGGTTGTATATGAATTTTTGTCCATCTCCTTATTTGCTTACTTGCCAATAAATGGAGCACTAATTCATCACAGTTCTTAAATGTCAGAGTAAATTACATACTAATGTGGTATGGAATAGGTGTAACCTGGGGCTTGCAAGTCTGTTCCCAAGTGAAGGGAGATCGCTGGTAGACAGACCAACCAGATGGAGGGTGTATAGCTCTCAAGTTGTGGGATCTGCTATGTGTTTATGTTTTAATCAGCAACTGCTGTGTGGGCTTAGGGAGAGGGGGAGTCTACGGTTCCTTTAGTCTCTCTGAGTTAATGAAATAAGGATGTATGTTTAGAAATACTTGTTTATTTGTATACTCACATGTACCTATTAAACTCATTAATGGAACTGAGATGGTCAGACAAAGCATAGGCAAAACCCTCTTTGAGCAATGCCAACACAGCTCCAGCACTGCTTTCCCAGTAACTGCCTCTAAAACTGTGTTGAGAGGGATATGGTCAGAGAGGAAAGCTAGTCCTGCTTCTAGTTTAAACAGCTTAAACTAGGAGAAACAAGAGGGAAGAGAAAACCATTTGCCTGAAGCCATGCAGCCAGGCTGAGGCCTGGTGTACACCTGTGACTGTTGTGTTTGCTCTGCCCTGTCTGACCTTCCTTGAATGCCAAGACTAAGTTCAGCTCTAAGTTTTTAGCTCTTTTCATTAAGAAGATGGTTTTGAAGGTGGCAACAGCTGGTTGTCAGCATTGATAACCGGTCACCTGGGTTTTTCTGAAGAAAGACCGAGTATCCCTGTGTGTCCAAAGAAGCAGGTAGCTCAATCTGTAAAACCTTGTACTCAGTGATTTCTTGAATCAATGAATCCCAGTGGAAGAAAACCTCCACAGAAGACTAGTTCTGTCTCCTTTGTCACTGTCTCTCTATGGAGCAATCACAAAGTCTTCCTTCCTGTCTCACCTCTTTTTTTCTGATCAGTATTTTTATTTTACAACTCTGCATCTTTCCAATTCCTTTCCTGTCCTATGAGAAAATCTGGGGGCCACAGTCTGCCTGATCCTGCCTTTCTAGAGATTGTTAGAGGTAGCATTTCCAGGAGCTTGGCTCTTCTTGCTCCTTCTACGAACAGAACAGTGCTTTGCAGGGCCACCATAGAGTGCTTTTTCATCTTGGCATCTGTTGGGCATTACCCAGGCATCTCCTCCCTTTCTGCTGTTAGTCAGGGTGTTCAGTACAGGTGGTCTTCCCTTTGAAGAAATAAATAATTCCTTCTTCTGGGTTAGGGATATGAAACAAAGATATTAACTATTGAGTGTGGCAGTTGCCTATCCCAACAGATTGCTTCCAGCAGGGCATTGTGGCATAGAGCATCAGTGCAATGTGTGTTGTGGCATCACATGGAAGGAGAGCCTGTGAGATGGGTCTTTAAGGAATTTGCAGAAGAAAAATAAAGCTGTGTTCAAATTTACTGTGCAGCCAATATTGCCTTTACCTTGTTTTTTTTTAGGTTTCAATGCATAATTGTAAAGTTTTCAAATTGCTTAAACAATTATTTGCTGGTCACCTTTAATGTACTTATTATTCTTTTGCAATTAAGAGGCTAAATATCATTACCTTTCACTGGTACATATTTCCTTCCCCACATGAAATGCTAAAAACACTTTAACAAAAGGGGGCCTGGGAACACTTAAAGGCATTTATTATTCAGATCTATTTTTAACCAACTAATACCCTCTTAAAAAAACCCCAACCCAACAACAAAACAAAACACCCCAAAAAACCCCCAAACCTCCTCTTAACTTCTCAAACTGCACATCTTTTAAGAACTTTATTTTTTACACTATTACATTTATTCTTGGAAAAGTTGTGACAGCTTCTGGACAGACAACCATGCAATTAGCTAATTCCTTGAGCTATCTCAGGTGGGCGCAGCTTCCAACATAGTCATCTCCTCAGATAATATGGTTTCTACTTGAGTTAACTGGTTTGAATTTACTGGTTTTTTTGCAAGGGATTTGAGATCTGGCACGTTTCTTCTGTTTTGGTCAGTGAATTTATCAATATGAATGACTTCTGACAGAGTCAAATTTAAGGTGTCCTCACTGAGAATCTGTGGATTATTTTTCAAAAGTGGTGAAGCTGAAACCCCCCTCATCCTTCTGTGTGAAACGCGGAGCCTTGTACTGGAGCTCTGACTGCTGAGGTCAGTCCTGGCCTTATTAAAGTCAGTGGCAATGTTCCCATTGACTTCAGCGGAGCCAGAATTTCGCCCTTCAGTTTTATAATTCCTTAAGGGGATCTTTGGGGAGGGGAGGCAGGAAAGTAGGGCTTTAATGCTAGTGAAAGGAGCCTGGATTCATGCGTAGGGCTCAGCAGTTGATGGAAGTCAAAATGGTGTCTGAGAGTAGGGCATGGAGTCAGTGACTTGCTGGTGGGGCTTGATGGAGGAGGTTATTGGAGGGGAATGGCTTAAGGAAGACAGGACAATCAAGGAAGTGGTGGCAGCATATTTGGAATGTAAGTTTTTTTGATGTAGATTATAAAAAGAAAATAAGGGGTCATCAGCCACAAAATAACGGAAAAGCCATAATGGTCTAAAAAGGAATAGAAACTTGGAGTGGATGTAATACTGGATATAGCTCTGTTCATAAAAAGTGATTTTAAAAGTGCAAGGAAAATGTAAAAATAAGTGCAGATGAAACTGCAGTATGGAGGTATGGAAGAGAGCTTGCAACTTGGTGCTGCTTGGAGGTGTGCAGATCATGTTGTGGAGCTGGTCTGCTTGATATTTAGAAATACCTGGGCTGAAATTCTCAAAATATGGAAGTATATGCAAATCCTTGATCCATTGTGTGACTTCTGTATCCTTGCCAGTTAGTGCAATGTGCCAATCTCAGTATGAAGCCTTTTTATTCTCTTGAAATTCAAGACTGGACTATGCAAACATATAAACGGGATTGATGAATGCAGCTCATTACCGGCTCTTGATTGAGACCACACATGATGATAATCAATCACTTTGGAGTGCTAATGGCTTTGGGTGACTGACCCCTAACCTAGTCTTTGATGGCCATCTTGTCAGGGACACTGAGCAGAGAGCTCTGGACAGCGTCCACTGCTCTGTAAAGCAGTCCAAGAAACCCTGGCCAGATACATGCGTTGACCAGAGAAATGATGTATGCTCCGCTGTACAAATTGCCTCTGCACTGAGCTTTTTCTTCCTGCGGCGGTAGAAGACCCACTTGGGTTGTGCCAAGGAGATTTTGATGAGGAGGTCCTGTGAAGAAAGAGATAGGGATTGCATAAAGGAAGGGGTGTTAGGGTAAAAGTCCAGCTGAATATCCCTCGGCAACAGGGTCTGGCAGAGGTGTTTGTGAATTACTTCAGCTGGCAGGTCCCTAGTGTCACCCTGAGGAAGGATGGCAGACTGATCTACTGGATGCTATAGCCCTGTCTCCCCAGGGTGCCCGTGTGTGCATCCTGGGGCAGCTCAGTGCTGTGAGAGATGAGTTTAGGGGAGTGCTGAGAGGTGCCACACATTTGCCAAGCTTTGAAGAGTCAGCCTTTCTGCAGGCATGGTTGGGTCACGCTGTCTCCATCTTCAGTAGACTTTTAGGAACATGGTGTACATTTCCATGTTGTCCTGACCCTGTATGTCCTACTTCCTGAGGATAATTAATTTTTAATTACATTGAGACTGCCAATAAATAAGCTTCCTGAATATATCTGTTCCCTTTAGATAAATCCTAATGATTGTTTTCAATTTGCTGTAATAAAAATTAGCAGATGGAATATTTTCTGTTGTTCCAGACAGTAATCTAAGCAAGATAATTTAGATGCCACCTCATCTGAAGCAGAAGAGTGCTGGACTCAGAGGAGATAGGAGAAATAACTGAGAAGACAGGTTTGCAATGGAAGCCTGTGGTGGACCTTCTCATCCAAGGAGGAGGGTGTACAGCAGCTACTGCAGGGGACTCAGGCCTTGCTTCACAGCTGAGGTTCCCTGTTTTCTGTTGCACATTAACCCTGACTTCTGTGCTGGTTAATTCTGCAGTAGCAGAGGGTGAGCCAGATTTCCCTTCCTCCTTCCACCCTAGCCCCAAAATATAGAGCCTTTTGTTTGAACTAAAAATTACAAATTCAAATGGTTCATTTTTGAATAGTGACATAAATTAAAAACAGCTGGTCCTGGAATGGTTGAAAGGAGTCAGGTTCCTAGAGCATTTGTATTCATGGCTGAAAGTAGGTTTTTGGAGAGTCCTCTGAATGCAGGTCTGTTGCATTGCAGAAGGTAGGGTGTTCAGAGTAACAGCCAGTGTTTTGTAGCAGTTGCCTGTTCCCCACTGAGACATTGCTATCGTTCAGTTGTATCGCTTACCTCTGATGAGCTGTCCATTCACCTCTATTTGTTACTTTGCCATAAATAATAAGAATCACAAGGAATCAGAGAGCAGATTGGATTGGGATACCATAGCTGGCATGGTAACCTAAGGAGAGGTGAACCTTACCCTGGGAATCTTGAGTCTGATGGTGTGATTGCAGGAAAGCCTGTTTCCTTCAAAACTCCATGCTAAACATGAATTCACCTTTTAAAGTATGCTAACCCCTAGAATTAAATACAACTCTGCTCACCTGACATAATTTTCTAAATGATCTCTGATTCACATTGGCATCCATCTTTGGGGAAAGACTTACTGTGGGTGAGGAGTGTGGTGCCCTGGACTTCGGATCTTTGCAGAATGGAACATTCTCTGGACTCAGAGCAGCACAAGTAAGGACGATGCCTATTTTTGGAGAGCTGACAGCAGCAGGCCCTGAATCTAATTCTCACAGCAGATAATTTGTCTCTGCATGTAAAGCATCAATGCTACTGGCACCATGTCACCCAAGTATAGAAATTCAGAGCGCTATGCCCACAAACCCTGCTTCTTTTCCCTAGCACTGCTCTTCTAATGAACCTACCACCCCTTCCTTAGCTCTCTCCCATCTCTGGATGTTCCTCCAGAGCTTTCTATGCTATTGATTCACTCTAGATCCCAAATCCAGGTGCCCTGTGATTGCCAGGGGCTGGATATGTTGGCTCACAGCTTAAAAAGTGGTTTTATGCTGCTAGGAATGGTTATACTTAGTATAGACTATGAACCACGTGTCCTGAAGGGTTAGGAGCTAGATTTTGATACCCTTTGGGGGGTGGAGGTTGTGGCTATAACTTAGAGAGAGGCAAGAGTGGGAGTGATGGAAGAACTGCTTTGTCTTAATATTGGCAGTTCTCCCTTTGGTCTCTTGTAATATTTTGACATTTTGGATCAGTTTTAGCTCATTAAGAGATGTCTGAAAGGGGACACTGAGGTTGCTATGTTCAAGGCAGTAAGTACTGTGATACCATGGTTAGGACAGAACAGGAACTGGGGTATCTGCATATAATTATGAAGCAGTATGGAGCGTGCAGTGCAGAAAAGGCTATTCCCAAAACAACCATATTACTTATATCTCATGGATTTCGTGCCTTTGATATTGCTTTGGCTATATCTTATTATGGGTTTCCTTCTGCAGTAGGGTTGGATGTTCAGTTTTGACAAGTGGCCAGACGTTTTCAGTTCTCTCAGAAAGGTCATTGAAAGTTGGTCTGGCTATCTAACTGGCAATCTCATGACTCTGGGTCTTCTCAGGAGATTTCTTATTGTTCAGGTTTTCACTTGGCCAGTTGGAAATGTTAAGAGCTGCCTTTGTTTCACTACTTCTGGACCTAGACCAGGCATAGAAACAGAGGTATGCGTGCTGCAGAAGACTGTAGCTGTAGCGTCTGATCCATAGAGTGAATTTGAGTGAGAAAAGGATTGTAGTTTGCCAACTTTATCTTGTAACATTCCATACTTTACTAGGAGTTGCAACTGCAAAAGATGCGTGGAAGTGAGAGAACTTCAGCATCTATTAAATAAAAAAAAGGGGGACAGGTTGTTCACAGTCCTCTAGTTAAAGAGAAAAGAATTAAAATATGTGCATAAAGCAAAGGAAAAAACCCAACCCACTTGAGTGTCTTGTCCTAAAATAAAATCGGTTGGCAAGACACTTTAAAGTAATAGAATCAGCAGCTTACTGTGACAATGTAAAAAGATCACTATTTCTACTATCCCTTGGTGGCTTTATCAATTAGATATTGCAGACTAATCAATTGGTAATATATTGATTTGAAGAGCAGAAAGTCAAGACACAGGCTGAAAGCAGAGTTTTATGTACGGATATTTTTTTTTAATTGCAAGCAGGACAAAAGAGGAAAAAGCTTTAAACACCAGTGAAATTTTCAGCAATATCTTGTTTTACACCTCGAATGAGAATTGAAGGTGGGGATTAGAGGAGGCTTCACTGCCCACACCTGTTAAAATAGCAGCACAAAGGTAAGATTTTGATTAGGTTCTTTTGCTGCCTTGGTTTTCTGTGATAGACTAAATATTTTATACTTGCAGATTTCATTGAAAAGAGTATGATAGAATCAGGCAAGAATCTCTCTGTGATTGCTGAAACCTGAAAAATATTCCCAACTCCTGGCTTAGGTGAAAGTTTTCAGTAGAAACAAGGTTTTTTAGGAAAAAAAAATGCAGATTTAGCTATGGTAATAGTTTCACAAATATATGTCACTTTTGCCAAATTGTTCTTCTATTAAAAATGTAAAAATCACCCAAATCAGATAGATCTTGAAATTTAACAATTCAAGGGGGTTTGTGCTTCAAAACTGCCTCTTTAAAACACTTCAAAATTGAAATAAAGTAATCCCTTGAGATCAAGTTAATGTTTAGTTTGGACCCAAACTAAGTAATTACAATTTCCTGCTTTTCTGGAGTTTTTGAAAGACATTTGGATTGGATAGACCCAAACCCATGTTCTCCAGTCTTTAGATGCTGCTGCAAAGTCAAAGTCTGTTATTTACCTAGTTCAGCTTCTGAATATGATCCTGCTCTTATTCAAGACAACAGAAATCCTTTATCTGGCATAAGGTGATGGAAGATCTCTGTGCTTTTTCTGCCACAACAGACAGTATTTTGCACACATGGGACATCTTTCCTGTTGCCTGCAGGCAGAGCCATAATGTGGAAAGCCAGCTCTTCCACCTTCTTGGGAATGCCCTTGCTTTATTTTGTTAGATTAAATAATCTTTAGCTCCATGGTTCTGATGTGTTTTCTATACTCACAAACATTTCTCATTCAAGAAGATCAGTGTTCATGCATGATGCCCAAAGTAGTCACATATATATATATATATATATTTGTACTCTCCTTGTGTTTATGTTCCTTAATTGGGTACCAGCCAGTATTGACTTAAATTTTCGGTTTGCCGTTGAGGTCAGCAGAGTAAGGATTGGTTTGCATATACCTTTATCCATCCCGCTGTCTTGCAGAGAATACTGTTTGGTTGTTACTCAAGCAGTTACCACCCTTATGGGCTAGCAAATTCATAACCCCCCTTTTGCCTCAATTCATGTATCTGCCACGGTGCTTGGAGGGGTCTGCTGAGGCCTTCTGGAGGCAGTGAGATACCATGGGGAGCAATTGCAGATACTTGCAATTTCTGCCTTGCTTGTCTTGCCAGTAAATGTCATTAAGACTTTTTTATGAAACAAGTTTAATTAATTCACTTGAATTTAATGGCCATATTGCAATAGTCTGTCACCCATTTACAGCATTATTTTTTGAATGTATACAGCCCTTTTAAAAGATGAGAGCTGGCTTTGCTAGATCAAGTTGTCATTACGTTTAACTAGGTCTTTAATTATAACCAGATGGATGAATTATTTTAATCGCTGCTATATATCTTAACAGTAGTTTGTACATTGACACAAAGTTGAGAACATCAAACAGAAATTAAATGCTAGAGCAGGAAAGCTGCCAACCTCTAAGGGAAGCAGTTGATCAGAACCTGTCATCTTAAAAGACTCGAAGAATGCAAAACAAACGTTCAGGATTAAGTATACTAAATATGGTTTATCAGCCCCACTCTCTTCTCTGATAATTCATCTATATCATTTATTTTAATACTTTGCCATGCATATCTCAGACTCTGTAATTAGAGAGCTTCAGGTATTCACTTCTTCCTGCCTTTGAAACAGTTTGCTTTGAGGCTCTTCAGAGGAAAAGACACAATTATTACAAGGCTATTTGATGCATGGTACAAAAGAGTATTCGCATAGAACTGTCCCTTTGTGTATAACAATTGACCGGAGTGCATATCGGCACCTACCCTGATTTCCACTCTTCTCATCAGCCTGACAGAAAGAGAGGAAAGGGCTTTCAGGCTGAGGTTGTGTTGATCTCAAGAATGAGATCGCAGATAAAAGTTGGCTCTACACAAGCTTTTGCTGCCTACTAGCACTTTATTTTAAAGAGAGAGGGTAGGAACAGTTGGAGTGCCAGTAAAGCTTTTGCATGCCATGTGTCCCTCTATAACTGCCTGACAGGAGGGTATAATGAGGTGGGTGTTGGTCTCTTCTCCCAGATAATGGGACGAGGGGAAATGGCCTCAAGTTGTACCAGGGGAAGTTTAGATTGGATATTAGGAAAAATTTCTTCACTGAAAGGGTTGTCAGGCATTGGAACGGGCTGCCCAGGGAAGTGGTTGAGTCCCCATCCCTGGAGGTTTTTAAAAGCCAGGCAGATGAGGTGCTTAAGGACATGGTTTAGTGGTGGACTTGTCAGTGTTAGGTTAACGGTTGGACTTGATGATCCTAAAGGTCTTTTCCAACCTAAATGATTCTATGATTCTGTGAAAACCTTACTTGCACCAGCTCCTGCACTGAGAGCACATGGCATCGGAGAGGATGCTAGGAAGCCTGAGCTTCCATACCATGTCCACACGGGAATGTCCCTCATCCAGTTGAGAAGAGACTTAGATACTTTTCCTGCTAATAAGAGGGCATTATCCCCTCTCTTCTGCTTCTCAGTACAGTGCTGCAGTCTGCCAGTCTCTAAATCTGGGGTGCAGGGTTAAGAAGTGAAGATGGGGAGCAGTACAAAGCTGGGTTGCTGTGCATTTCTGGCACTGCAGCAGAGATGCACTGTGGTCTGTCATGCCATGCACTGATGTTACTTTGTGGGTCAGAAGCTGTCTGGCACTGGATTTCTGCATCTCCCCTCTTGCTGGAAGGGGTTTCAGGAAGTCTCAGCACTGTCACCTTTTGAGTAAAGCCTCCAAAAGGAATTAAATTAAGCTGACGCCAAGTGATTTTGTTTGAAACACCCAGGGTGATTTTGTCTGTTTGATG
This sequence comes from Egretta garzetta, assembly GCF_000687185.1. Taxonomy (NCBI): domain Eukaryota; kingdom Metazoa; phylum Chordata; class Aves; order Pelecaniformes; family Ardeidae; genus Egretta; species Egretta garzetta. The sequence goes on from NW_009260131.1 coordinate 3,168,732, forward strand.
TCTGATTATACAGCAATTACTTTCTAATTATGGTGTTGATTTGAAGGAGATTATTGTGCTCTTGATCAAATACAAGTGCTGTGATAGAACTACTGCATTTGTTTGTTTTCTGGCTAAGTAATAACGATGTATTAAATAGGATTATGTTATCTCTTGAGAATGTTTTGTATTTATCAGCTATGGTCCAACTACAGCCTTTATTTTTTAAAACAGTGATCAGGTACCTGTGAAAATCAGTTAAGTTATAATATTCCAGTTTCACTTCCTTTTGATTTTGAATTATAATACTCTGCTAAATAGAAGCAATAATTTATACTTTCTGTAAAGCAATATTTTATATGTAAAAAAGCCCTCGACCATAATATGCGTTTCACTCTCTTAAAATCTTTCTCTCCAGCCAGAGCCAAAATGACCCTCGCTGCAGGAGTGCTGTAGAATTATTTTCAAAACCAGATTATTTTTTTTCCCCACAAACATTTTTCCTCTAGAAATTTAGGAAGTTCAGAAAATGTTAGTACTCAGCAGCTCCTTTACCTACCCTGTAACAGACTTTCTTTAGGACACTGGATGATTGTGTGAATGTCAGTTCCAAAGGGCATTCCAGGGACTATAAATGCCTTGCAGATCTGCTGGTCAGACCCTCTGTGCCTAACTTCCCTGACAGGGTAAGCTTACAAGGTGGTCAGGCGATCTAAGTTTTGCAGGTGGGAGTTGTAATTATACCTAAGATGGGTAAAATGTGCTTTTTACTTCACTTTCTTGTTGTTTCCAAACTTTGCGATGGCAACAATGGCTGTAGAGGTGTTTAGAAGTTAGTGAGAGTGATGCTCTGCTGTGCAAGTCGCTATGAAAAACACCCACAGAGTTCACCTGGAGGGAATGGCAGCAGGTACAGGCAGAGGCGGCCTGGCCAACACGGGGTGAGAGGAGGGGTGGAACACCCAAGCAGAATGACCAGTATGAACCTAGCAAATGTCATGTTAGTTATCTAAAAAATCATCTCTCTAATGGATAGTTTAAAAAAAAAAAAAAAAAAAAAAAAAAAAAAAAAAAAAAAAAAAAGCCCAGAGCCCAGCATGCAGGAACTTGCATATTTGACTCTTGAAAACTGAGAGCTGCTTGCCACCTGAACGCTTGCCTTGCCAAAGGATATTGCAAATGCTTTCTCTCATTCAGTTCTCCTTTTTATGTTCTTGTAGTTTGTCCACACTTGAAAGCAGAACAGGCTCAGACTTCCTTGCTTAATACTGAAAAGCTGAAGCAAATGTCAGCTAGCTAGTGGCTATCTGAAAAGGAGAGGAGAGCTTAATATGCTTTTACCTGCTGCCTCCCAGAAAGCAACATGAGACGTGAGCAGAAATTGGAATTTCCATTCAGGGCTACACCTCAGTATTTACTTTGACATTTACCTTCACAGAATCGAAGACTGATGCAGGTTGGAAACGGCGGCTGCACGTCATTGGGTCCACCCTTTCACAGTTAGACCTTTTCAAGTTCTGAGTCAGAGAAGAGAGTCATACCTTTAAATCTGATGTTTTATATCTATAAAAGGAAGTGAATAAAAAGTTCAGAAAAAAACCTTTGATCCAGGAATGATGAAATATTCTTGATCAAAGTAGAATATTGTTGACATTCTTAAATTGAGACACTTCATTAGAATCTGTTTGACAATAAAATGCATCTGCTTACGATACCATGGCCTCTTATCAGAGTTGTAGTTCCAGCTGCTGATGCTTTGTTTTTCCTAGTGTGCCATGCTTCTCAAGTGATACTTCTGATGATGTTCCTCCTTCTCCTCATGTCTTGCAACAGTAGCTCTACTATTTTTCTGAAATTAAATATGTGCTCTTGTCAATCTCTAGTCTACTTTGATCTTTCATGGCTCTTTTAAAATTGCACAGGAGCTCCACAGTCTCCTTCCTGTGTGTGTATTGGCAATTCTGGGGAATCAAGGAGTTACCTTTCTTTGCCTGACGAGGTGATTATTGTTTTAGATTGACTTTTCTGTTCAAAGCCAGAGACTTTCACAAGTCATTCCTACATCTTCTGTTTGAGAGTTGTGGTGGATGGAAAGAATGTTGAGGAGTTAGCCCTTTGTCTTGCATGAGAACGTGGATGTTTAAGTGCTTCTTGTACCCACAAGGATCTCCACAAGTGCCTGGGTTAGATGGCTTCTGCCAGGGAGAATTATGGAAATGGTCTGGGTGCAGAGATTTTCCATATCAGTCTTAGAAGCTAGTTTCATCTGTGATGTTATTGATGTCACTGTTAAATAAAAGCAGCTTTGAGATTCCCTGTTTCCACAGGCACTTATACTTGTTGTGATGAAGATGTGCTTGCTGGAACCACCCAAAGGAAAAAAGGAGAGCCCTGTCATTATTACACTGCTTCATGTACAGTGGTCAGTGTATTGCAGTGCCCCGAAGGGCAGACTCTGTGTTAGCTTGCCTACGGAGGAGCGTGTGAATTTACACCTCCAGTCCTCCGTGTGCCTGTTGAATGATGATGGCTTCCTTCTGCCTTCTGTCCTGTATTTCATTTAGCCATTCCTGGAGCTGGCCAGATTTGCACACTCACAATATACATTAGGGCCGCGGGACAATGGAGCTCCTCCTGTGAGCTGGGCCAAAAAAAGAAAGTCACATAAAACCTCCATTCATGGGATGAAGGACGATGAAAGGCAGAGAGGAAAGATGACACAAAGCTGACAGCTGTGGCACACGTCTCCTCTCTTAGCCAGGAAAGCTGACAAGTAGATTGCTCAGGGCAGGCACTTACAGGTTACCCTGTCAGCTACTTGAATGCCTCGTCTTTTATCTGCCACCTTCATAGGAAAGAACAGAGAGAGCTTGTGCCCATCTGATGAGCTGGTTCATACTGGCACATCATCAGCTTTAGCAACACATGAACACAACACATTCTAAAAGCTGCAGTTGGGTTTCTGAAATCTTTCTCTTCTCTTTTCTTGTGTACATGCATGCATGAAGACACGTACCTGCCCAAGCAGCTGCGTGCTCTTGAAAAGTCCTATTCATGGAAGTAAAATTCTCCCTCCCATCAGAACTGGTCTTTTTCGGTCTCGTAAAGCCCCATTCCATTAGCTGCCACATAATATTGGGACTTCATATGTGATGGGTAACTCCTGCAATGCATGGAGCTCATTCAGGCTGTATGTAATTTCAGTTCTTTCGCCTTGCTTCTGCCTCCACTGAAGAGAAGGACAGGGAGGACTGTGACTTCTTTCTCCTAACATTTGTGTTGAGTTTCATGTAAAAGAAAGTATTTATTTGTGTCCAATCTCAGAATGAGGGAAAAAGATGTGAAACCTCCTTTTGCCTATACCTGGTGCAGCAGCATGGGGTAGGGGGGAAGTGTGTGACCTCGGTTTGTTCATCCTAGTGAAAACTCACAATGAAAATAAGAACAACTTACCCAAACAACCTGAAATTCCAGTGTTTCTTAACTTTGGTTGTTTACCTTAAGATGGGGTATATGTCAGAGGTGACACAGAAACCCTAAAATTTAGCTTCAAACTAATACTTGTCTTGTTTTGTAACTCAGCCATATTCAGATTTCCCCAGAAAGAACATTACTTCCTTTGCGCAATTTCAAGTTATTTCTGACCATGACCATGATAGAGTTATTTGACCTGGCACCAAAATTACTTCGTTCTCTATCCTTATTTACAGAAATGACTTAATGATCTCTCTGAAAAATTCAGCTGGAAATCAATATAAAACTTGGAAAGGATCAGCCTTAACAGTTGCAGCTCTTTCAGTCACACCCTGTTCTAAACAAGGATGTGTTAGGTAATGTTACCTACTGTTACCTTTAATTTTAAAGGCTTACTACGTTTCCTATTGATATCAGCATTAAAGATATCACCGCTTGTAATAGGAGCGAATAAGGCTCTGCTCAACAAAAAACTGTAGTTGTTACTTTGAGTAGAGGCAGGATTCAGTGATGCCTGAGCCTGAGGTAGTTTGCCCAAGTGCAGTCTAGGAAGGTAGATAATGACTGCGGCCATAGATATTAAGTACTATCCAGAATTAACTGTAAATCAGGATTTTCAACAGTTGACTCTTGGGACTCTACAGATGTTAATAAAAATGAATGCGAAGTAGTGAGTCTTTCAGCAAATGTAGTAATTTCTTTAACACATCATCCCATCCTCCTTTTCTTTTCCAGAACTGTGTAGTCAGTGTTTACAGAAGACTAAGCATGCTGTGTGGTACAAAAACTTAAAGATTAATTAGTAAACAATTATGATACGCTTTGAAGAGGAGGCGGGTTGAGTATGATTATGATAGAGATACATTTGTGGGCCATGGGCCATTCAGAGTATTGCCAGTAATTAAAGATATGTTCTCTACTGCTTCAGTAGCTCTCTTTTAATTAGCTTGTATAAATGTATATATCTGTGGTATCATCAAGCAATTTTCTTGAGCGTACAGGTTTTGTTGTTACAGATTATTTGAGATGATTGCATACAATGTTTTTTTGCGGTTCCTTATTAAATGAATTTAACTGCCTACATTCTCAATTGCTATAAATCAGTGTCAGTCCAGGCCAGGGAGCTGTGCTGATTCACACCAGGGAAAGCTGCGTTCAGTGGGGTTTTCTGGATGTTGTGATCTTTTATTGTCAGTTGCTGGAGTGTGGTCAAGCCAAGAGACTGTGCCCCTTGGCACTTGAGAATGGAAAGGAAAAGGTGCTTATTTTCTTTGGGCTTTCCAGGTGTCAATCATACTGATGAGGAATAACATTCATTTACTCATTATAACATTCAAAAGCAAAATGGATGGTCTGTGTCTTAGGGAATCTTCGTTTCAGCTCCATCCCTTTTATTGCTGTGCTTGAGGAATCATTCACAGCCCAAGAAAAATCATTTGTATTTGAAGTGCTTTACTTGGTCAGGAGTGCTGATAAATAGTAATAGCAAAGCTGTGGTTTGTGCTGTTTGAGGAAAACAAGGTATGGACACAACAAGGTAAAATAGAGAAAGTGAAGTTTTGTCAGAAAGTCAAGACTCCGGCTGGCAGGACCACACCTTTGAGAAGCCTGGCTTTACTGGTTGAGGTCTGTTGGGTAGATGTAACCTGCTTAAGGAAAGAAAAGCAAGATCCATTTATTAAAGTATTTAGCAGGAAAAACATGGTGAATCTCTGCCAAGGGGCAAGAATCTAGGTGACCTTGGCTGCAATAAGAATATATTGTTCCCATTTAACAGAGAACAGAAACAAGGAGCTGTGCTTACTTCAATGTCAGGAAAAAAAAAATGTTTGTGTTCAGTACATTGGAGAAATGTCCAGAAATAGTTCACCTTAGTGAAAATATTACTTCTGGAATATTACCAAGGTCAGCAAGACCCTGACTTATCAATCCTGTTAACGTTCACATAAATTCAAGCTGTCAAACACTAATTTGTCCAACCAAGGTATTATAAAAGACTTCCATCTATGTCTCCCTGCTCTGTATTTCTTTCCTTTTTTGCAAACTTCCATCCTTCTCCGATTGCAATTTAGAGGTTCAGCCTGTGGTGAGGCAGGAATTCAAGGCTTTAGGTTTTCTAGGCCTCAAACGAAGCAGAAAAGCTAGATTTTGCAACGTCTTGAAATAACTTGTGATTCCCAAACACCCTCTGAGCGTAGCCACGTCTGTGAGCAGGGTATCAGTGCCTTGACAAGGAGCTGTTGGATAATCCTCTGCTGTAGTTATTTTTCTAGTGGGTAACAGTAATGGGTGAATGTTCCACATATGGGATGTAAGAGTTTGGTTCTGCAAGGGGCTGGGCAGCTTGGCTCTGAGTTAGCAAAGTAAGTTAATGCTTGTTTAAAATGAGGCATACGATGCGTAGAACCTGTGTAGATAAAGGAAATGCTTCATAGGCTCAAATAAATTGAATTTGGCCAGAACAACTGGTGAGAATGCAGTTAGGGCATCTGTTGCTGTTTCCCAGTGTACTCACTTGTATCTGTGTGAAGCACCAGTCCCCTAACACTTCCCAGGCCTGGCTCACTCCTTGGGTCTGACAAATGTCCCTTGTGCCCCCAAGGGGAAGAACAGCCAAGGTGCTCCCTGTTCCTACAGCGCAGGCTCAACAGTGCTGTTGGGCAGCCTGGACGTTGCTCTATGCTAGAACACCCTCAAGACTGCTCAAAATTATGTCAGCAATGATGCTTGTTTAAATGCAATCAGGAATAGTGTGACCTGTAGGAGCAGGGAAGTCATCTCCTTCCCCTGTACTCTGCACTGGTGAGGTTGCCCCTCGAATGCTGTGTTCAGTTTTGAGCCCCTCACTCCAAGAAGGACATGGAGAAGAGCAACAAAGCTGGTGAGGGGTCTGGAGCCCAAGGCTGATGGGGAGCAGCTGAGGGCACTGGGGGTGTTCAGCCTGGAGAAGAGGAGGCTGAGGGGAGACCTTATCACTCCCTGCAACTGCCTGACAGAAGGGGGCAGCCGGGGGGGTTGGGCCCTGCCCCCAGGTAATGGGCGATGGGACGAGGGAAAACAGCCTCAAGTTGTGTCAGGGCAGGTTTAGACTGGATATTAGGAAAAATTTCTTCACCAAAAGGGTTGTCAAGCATTGGAAGGGGCTGCCCAGGGAAGTGGTCGAGTCCCTATCCCTGGAGGTATTTAAAAGATGGGTGGACGAGGTGCTTAGGGACATGGTTTAATAGTGGACAGGTATGGTTGGACTTGATGACCTTAAAGGTCTTTTCCAAGCAAATGATTCTATGAAAGGCACCAGTTTAGGTCTGTGGACCTTGACTCCTTGGTCTCAGTGCCAGCCCCCCCAGCAGGGAATCTTCAGTTGCCTGTTTGCAAAGAGACGGAGCAGGTGCTTTGCTGCTGGAGTGAAACTGTTGCAGTTAAAAGTTCCCTATAAAAGTATAGTAGACAAATCCAACATGGTCTGGTCTGTTCTTAAAAGTTCATGAACTGATTTGTCATTTATAGAAGAGACAATAAACAACTTGCCCTTTTCTTTCTTTGTTTCTCGGTTTCATACTGCTTTAAAACAATAATTACATATATCTGAAAGACTGATAAGAAATGAGAAGCCCGAGGGTACTGGTGACATTTCACAGGATGAAGTTAAGAGATAACTGACCTAATGTGACAAGTGTCTTTTTTCAAGTCTTTGCTAATAGCAGTAACCACTTAGACTCCTTAGGTGTGTGTCAAATGCCATGGGCAGTCAACTGAATCATGTCAAAAGGCTGCCTCTCATGACTAAATAGTCTCATATCAGCACAAAGCCCTGTAAATCCACCAGGTGGACTTTAATCACTTTGCTTTCAATGGATTTGGGTTAGCGAGAAGTGACTGAGAGGCTAATATTTCATCCGCTGTGACTGGGAGTGTTTCATTACTGCTCGGTGATGCCGACTGGCCTTTTAGCTGTACAGCGTGGTTTGGTTTTCCATTGTTTGTCCTTTGAGGACCTGAGCTCCTTACAGTGTTGGGGGGGGAATTTTCTGTTGATTTTCACCGGACTTCAGTCGTTCTTGACCAATGTTGGTTTTTGAAGCACTTTGTAGCTGAAATCCTGTTCGGAAGAATCTTTGGGGTAAAGTTTTCAAGCGTAGGGCTGTGATTTACCATAGAGCATAGCTGAGATTCTGTATCTGGGCTAATGTACTGGCACTAATGAATTTACGCTTGTATATCAATAACTCTCTGGGATGTTAAGCATGAGAGGTAAACTCAAGGCAGACCAGCAGGCAGTTTGTGCTTGAGTATGATGATAAAGTATTGTGTTGCCGTTCTTTTATTTTCTGGGCTCAGATTCAATTAGACAATCCTAGACCAGGCTGCCATTTTTCTTGGTGCTTTACAAACGCATACCAAGAGAGTCCAAAGAGATCCTAGTTCATTTGTGTTAACAAAGAAGTACGTATGACACATATTCTAGGAGCAGAAAGGAGCTAGTGTTAAAAAAAGGGACTGCAAAGTGAAGTTTCAGGTTGCTGTGCAGGATTATGCTTAAAAATGAGTACAGCAAATGATAGTGAAAAGTTGGAAAAAATCTTAAAAAAAATTCTGCAGTGTAAACTTTCATATGTCTTGGATATTAATATAACTCTTATGGAAAAATCATTCCTTTACAGTTTTATCCTTCTCCTCTCCCAGTTTCCAGTCTTTTACCTATTGCCCTCCAGTCCTTGCAACTTCCTCTAGAAGAGGAATGATGCTAGCTCTTTCCGATAATGTCTAAAGCAGGAAAATTCTGAGTTGTTTTTGGCTGTTGCCCAGAAGAGAGTAAGTCACAAAATGTGGCAAGAAAAATCAGTGTAAGTTCCTCTGTTTGAATGCTGGTGCACCTCCTCTTATCCTGGGGGCTTTCTTAAACAGTGACACTCGCTCTGCATCTTCATTTCTCCTAGAGCTGGTACTTTATCACTTGGCCTACAGGTTGACCACAGCTGTGAGTAGACGCTCTCTTTGTTCAGTTGTGCTGCAGTAGAAATCGCTGCTCACAGCCTGTCTGAGCTTCTGATCGCTGCCCCTCTGCTGGAGCTACTGATCCCACAGCAGAGGAAGACGGCTGCTCATTTGAGCAATCCCTAATCTGGCTCAATCCACATGAGCCAGTTCAGTTTCTTTGCTAATCTGGTTCATTTTGAATGTAGCGGTTTAAGAAGTGTTTTTGTGAGTAATACAGAGGTTGCAACCTCTGGGGAGAGATGGTGGTGGACACTGAGGAGGGAGAGATGATCATCTGCTGCTGCTGCTTGCCAAACCCATGGCTCTGCACTCCAAAGGTCTGCCAAATGCTCCCTCTTACAGCTCGGGGCCACAAACTGCCTAGTCAAAGTCAAGTGTTTCTGTAAGTCACTGGAGCAGAAGAGAGCTTAAAGGGAGGGATTTGAAAGCTGATAGTAGAATGGATTTGTCTTATTTACAGTGAATCCCTTCCGTGCTTAAGAAGCACTTTACAAGAAAGCATGAAGGTGCTCATCTGGAGCAGTCCTAAGTGGGCATGAGGCTGTTCCCACTGGCCTGTGGAAGTTGGAACCTGTCTCTAAGTCTGTGATATATGGTAATGCAGGTAAGAACAGGCCAAGAGGAACCTGAAAATGAAGTAAATAGTCTGATGCAGCATAAGAGGAGGAACCAAGAGCTTGTCCTTGATGACCATTTCCTTATTATTGTACTTGGTGCAAATATTTGGGATTTCAGGCACTTGTGTGCTAAGTTTTGGTCGATGCAGGTTTTTTTAATGACCATGGCTTTTAGTCTAGTCTACTCTTTTTATTTCTTTCTGTTTTTTTTTTAAGACTCATCATCAGAAAAACTTAACTGCATGAACAGGAAAAAAACCCAACCCTTCCTTTGACAAATTGGAAATCTCCAAAGACTTATAAGCCAGCATGAAAGATTGACTTAATGGAGCAGTATATTTTTGGTACAGCAAGGAGCCCCCCAATCCTCTGATTAGACTGATATATAGATTTTCTAGAGATTAGCAAAATCTGAAATGCATTAAAAAAAAATCCAGTGTGACAAAACAGTCTTGACAGCATAAATGAAACCTAAAGCAATGTAAAATGTAATTACTGCAGCGATCCCTGTGACCCGCCAGTACAGGCTGCCTTGCTCTGGCCTCAAGAGAGCTGGGTTTATTTTCCACCTATTTATTTTTCTGCATGTTTGGCAAGAATATTTTTAGACTATTCATTTGCTTTTCTTTAGTACCCCTTTTCTGGTTCCTCTGTATTCCAGCATGGCTTTTGGTGAAAAGATTTAAAAGAAAAAAAAATTAAAAAAAAAAAAAAGGGGGGATTGGAAGGTTACGATGGGGGTAGAGGAAGTTCAAAGACAAACCGGAATCAATCTCTTGCTGCCTTTTCATGTGCTTTGGTGGTAGGGCTGTGCGATTACTTTATTTAACTTGCAGAGGTCCAGGAGAAGTGCTGGGTTTAATTTACGCTCTGGTGGAATAGAGGGGCCCTTGCTGGTGTTGGGAATTCATAGTGCTAGAGCCTGTGCCTCCACATAGTGAGAAACAGTTTCTTCTTTGAAGAAACCAAGTGACCGTGAGACAGGGGAGGAGGAAAAAGACTTGGAAGTCCCAAGGTGATGCAGAAGATGTATGGGTGTTGGGTCATGCTTTACCCTCCAAATGATATTGCTTTCCAACATGAGGTGTCCTGGCAGGAGCCACGCAAGCGTTGGGAATGCCACTCCACCTGCCAGTGCTTTCTTCTGAAAAACTTCTTCAGAATTGATTTTTTTTTTTGCTTGCCAAAGGTAACATGGTGGATTTATTGAATATTGTAGTTTGTCATATTTATACCCAAAGAAGCAGTGCTGACTTGCTTCTCCCCATGCTGTCATGGTGAGGAAAAGGTAATTGAAGACTTAAGGTGATGGAAAGAGGACTTGAATACAAAAGTCTGTGTGTGTGGTGGTTTTTAAAAATATTTTTTATTTTTCTCTGCAATCTAACATGTAATTGTTGTGGTGTGGTTGGAGGTGATGCATTTTACCTTAGGGATGACACAAAGATCACAAATTTGCTATGAGGTAACTCCCTCGCATCAGCAAGTGACCTGGTTTTGAGCTGGCAACCTTGGGGAATGAGTTTTTGATCCCTGAGTCACCTTGTCTTCCTAGCCACTTTCACAGCAGAGAATGTTAAGTAAGTCAGCCAGCAGATAGCTCCACATGCAAAACCATATCTTTTAAAAATAACCCCAGGGTCGGTTATTTGGTGTTTTGGGGAGGGATCGTGGATGGAAATGTTATCTGGCTCTTGGACAGCATCTATCTGAGGTATTTGTGTGGCTTCCATTACTACGGGGTCTGAGCAACCTTGTAATCATCATGCTTATCCCGCGGGCACTCCTGCGAGGGGGCAGAGTGCTGCCAGCAGTGTCAGTCGGAGCGAGCCGCTGCCCTGGTTGCCCAAAGTCAGGCAGGAGGTCTGTCGCGGAGCCTGACAGCCCAACCCTGGCTTGCAGTCAAGCACACAGAAGCATCCTCCAGTGAGGTAGCCAGCACAGCCTGGGGCTGTTCACAGGCTCTGCTGGTCCTCATGGCTGTGTTTGAGAGCAAGTCTTAAGAAAACCTCCAGTTGCTGGAGTGGTATTGTCTGGGGAACCTGTGTTTTAGTTCACAGCTATTTTTGACCCCTGGTAAGCTGGCAGCCCTTCAGTTTTCATGGGTCTTGCTTCCATTTCCATCCCCATGTCATCATTATGTTTAATTAAAACTGCTATTCTCTGTGGCATGTACAAAACTTGATGCTGGTAATGTATCCTGTGATTATTATTTTTTTTAATGATTTGCTGCTTTTGTGTCTAGCTCACTTATAACTTCTGATGGAAATTTTGCAGGAAAGGGAACTCTCTTTCTGCCGGTATGTGGCCAGCACTATGGATTTCCAGTACTGATGTCGATACACTTATGATAATTTCTGTAAGTAATTCTGCTGTAACATATGATTCTAACTACTACAGTAAAGTAAACGGCATATCTGTTGTGTGCAAAATAATGAATTTAATTGAGAACCCAAAGATACTCAGAGCTCACGGTAACTGGCAACATTAGCTGTATTTTGCACAGTTTTACATATACATGTGTTAATACAGTCCAAATGATTTTATTGCCCTAGAATTAAATGCATTTTAGATTTGCTAATCTCTCTAAAATCTATACATCAGTTTAATCAAAGGATTATGGCTTCTTTAGTAAATCAAAAATATACTGCTCAATTAAGTCAATCTTTCACATCAGCTTATAAGTCTTTGGAGATTTTTAACTTGTAAAAGGAGATTTTTCAAGTAGGATTTACACTTTTATAACAATGCAGGAAAACAGACAGAAATACAAGATAAATAGACATAACAATTAAGTAGTGCCCATGGAGAGAGGCACGGGTTCTTTGGCTGAAGTATATAACTTTGGAGATGCTGATGTTGTAGGTGAGGTACAATAAATTCACAGGGACTTGTGAACTTCATCCTTAAATTGCTACTGCATAGATTCAGGCTAGTGAGGTCTGAGACCAAATTAACCCCAAACTTGATATATTAATAGAATCATAGAATGTTTTGGGTTGGAAGGGACCCCTAGAGGTCATCTAGTCCAACCCCTCTGCAGCGAGCAGGGACACCGCTAACTAGATCAGGTTGCTCAGAGCCCCGTCCAACCTGGCCTTGAATGCTTCCAGGGATGGGGCCTCCACTACCTCTCTGGGCAACCTGTTCCAGTGTTTCACCACCCTCATTGTAAAGAATTTCTTCCTTATATCCAGTCTAAACCTACCCTGTTTTAGTTTAAAACCATTACCCCTTGTCCTGTCACAGCTGGCCCTACTAAAAAGATTTTCCCCATCTTTTCTATATGCCCCCTTTAAGTACTGAAAGGCTGCAATCAGGTCTCCCTGCAGCCTTCTCTTCTAAGGCTGAACAACCCCAACTCTCTCAGCTTGTCCTCATAGGAGAGGTGGTCCACCCCTCGGATCATTTTTGTGGCCCTCCTCTGGACCCGCTCCAACAGTTCCATGTCCTTCTTGTGCTGAGGGCTCCAGAGCTGGA
>NW_009260131.1:3181309-3186516 GCF_000687185.1 Egretta garzetta
AGGGCTGCTCTCGATCTTTTCTTCCCCCAGCCTGTACTGATACTGGGGGTTACCCCGACCCAGGTGCATGACCTTGCACTTGGCCTTGTTGAACCTCATGAGGTTCACACAGGCCCACCTCTCCAGCCTGTCCAGGTCTCTCTGGATGACATCCCGTCCTTCTGGTGTGTCAACCACACCACTCAGCTTGGTGTCATCCGCAAACTTGCTGAGGGTGCACTCGATCTCGCTGTCCAAGTCATTGATGAAAACGTTAAACAGCACCGGTCCCAGTACGGACCCCTGAGGGACACCACTCCTCACCGGTCTCCATCCGGACATCGAGCCATTGACCACTACCCTCTGGATGCGACCAGCCAGCCAGTTCCCTATCCACTGAACAGTCCACCCATCAAATCCATAGCTCTCCAATTTAGAGAGAAGGATGTTGTGGAGGACCGTGTCAAAGGCTTTGCAGAAACTTTCATTATCTATGATAGGTTGCTATATCTGATACTTTTTTGAATTGCCAGTAATGGTGTTGAGTGGAAAAAAAGCCCCTCTCGAGTTTTGAAAGGTACAGAAATCTTTGTGCTTCAGGGCACAAATTTCGTGTCTGTGTAACAGGGACTGGGCAGAAATTTTGGTGGCAACTGTAGTTCCACAGTTACTGGTGGGTTTTATTCATGTCAGAATTCCTGGGAGCTCATGACTGTCAATATATTTATTTCCCCCAAACTTTTCAGGTGTAAGGCAAGTATAATTTCTTAACTTCACAGGTAGCAAACTAAGGCACAGATCCCCATACCTTGGTGGGTACCCATCTACTTTAAAGCTTTCAGGCAGAAGTGACTTGCCCAAGGTCACATAGGAACATGGTAAAGTGGAGAACTGAATGGAGCTTTTCTGAGCCCCTGCCTAGCACCCAGACTTCTGGACCATGCATTGCATCTTCCTCTGAAACAGCAATATAGGCTGCTCCTAGATGCAGGCTGAAGTTCTTGCACGAAGTAGCTGAAGTCAGCAGGGATCCTTTTCAGGGACATCCATAGTCTATGTATCAGTGGCTGCTGTGTTCCTTTAGCCAAGGCCGTCTTTCAAGCAGCTTTGCCGCAATTCACCCTGTCATTGGTATGCATCAGTGTGGTTTTATTGTGGTTGCGCTGCAAAACAGATAATGCCTATTAGAAACAGCAAAGCTTCTGTAAACTGCCTTAGAGCTAAATTATTTATTTCACACATGTCTGGGAAGGAGAACAAAGAGCTAAGCCCAATGCATAGCAGCCCATATAAGAGTCATTTGTCTGTGTTGTGTGCCAAACCCACGCTGTGTTAGATGGGGATGAGGTGGCAATATGTAAGTCAGTGCACACAAACATAGTGTTGCTACGTTTGACTGTAATGCCTTAGGAAAATTAATTTGCTGTGCAGCCCCTGTGTAAAAATTATTACAGTAGTTGCAATAGCAAATGCAGTTGTTAAGGCTGAGTTCTAATCCCCACTCTTGGCTAATAACTCTTTGCTAATAACTTTCTCAAATTCTTTTTGCTCCGAAATTTTCCGTGCTTGGTGTTAGCCCTAAGGTGAATTTTTTGGAAAGTCTGAGAGGATTTTGAATTATGAGAGCATGAATAAAATACATTTTTCCTCCTTGTGCTTTAATGAAACTTTTGCTTTCTGAAAAGTCTCTGAAGCTAGAAACTTCAGATTTGTTTTGTAGCCCTGAGTAAGGAAAGAAAGCAGCGTAATTGATGTCTGCAGAATATCCTGGTTCACGGAACTGCAAGAGTTGTGATGACTGTGTGTGGTCATGGCAACTTTAAAGATGAAGGATGACATTCTCAAAAGTATCTAATGATTTAGGCCCGTTTCAAAAGCAACATTGACATTTAGGAGATTAAATGTTATAGAATCTTGTAGGATCGAGGCTCCTGCCTGCTGCTCTTGAAAGTAAAAGGCTGTTTTAATAGAGCTGGGTAAGGAGCACTTTTCTTTTCATGAAGCACAGGGTTAATTTGATCCTCAGGTTGGACGAGGAACCTACTAATACACTACAGTTACGCAGCTCCATGATATGCCACACAACTAGGTCATATAGAAGACCATGGTATAATGCTGGCAACGCGTAGTGAGGGATTTTCCCCCTGCAAGGATAGGAGTCCTCAGCTACAATTCCTGTAAGGTCTCTGTGCTTTAGGGGCTGTAGGGTTGAGTAGACTCAGTTTGAAATATTCTGTATTTCTGACAAAAAACTGAGCCACTTTGGTCCAATCTACACCTCTAAGTTGAAGGTTTGAAATGTTAATCTTAAATGTGATGAGTAAGTAAAACAAAAATACTTTTAAGCAAATATTTGCATGGGAAAGTGTTACAATCTGTATCTGACTTTAGTCTATGTATACCATTAAACACAGTTTGTTTTTAATTTCAATATCTTAAAGGGCTTCAGCTGGCCTCCACTTGAGCTTCTCTGTTAAAGTCCTTGGATGCCATCAGTACCGGAAGCACAGAAAGTGCTGCTTCAGTGGCTCCTGGGGATCTGCTATGGCTGTCAGTGAGATCTGAAAAGAGCCTTTTCCATGTTGCAGAAACAAATCTGTGACTAAGCAGATTCACTGCCAGCGTCTTCTAATGTCTTTCACTATCCTGTTCTCATTTCTGCTTTTCTAGTAGAGGTCTGTCAGTAAACCTTCTTAGGGGAGCTGAATTTCCACCAAGGGACTTGGCTACCAAATGGGAGATATCTTGGTCTGTTAATGATGCCTGGTTGAAGGCTGCTAAAGTTAGACATGTTTCATTTACTGTTGTCTCTATCAAAGCTGTATTAGCTGTTGATTCCTAAAACATTGTGCCTTTACAATGAATGAAAGAAGTCATTGAGACTTTGCAGTTCTTAGAAATCCTCCTATCCTTTAAATAATTGCAAAAATCAGTGCTAGAATAACATGAAAGATGAGGAGTCCAAAGTTCAGAGCAAGGAGGGTCCAAAACATGTGGTTTGTATCCCTTACTCAGCCACGGTACATGTACAGAGTGAGACTTGAAGGCATTTTCCAGTTCAGTTTTCCTTGTTAAATGTAATGTGTTACTGTTTATTATTTAATCTATGCTTCACAATATACAGGGTGTATAATGTGGCTGAGTTAATACTGTGGCTGGGAAGTTCATTTTTGGATTTTTTTGCATTTCTGGCCTTTTTTTTTTAACCTGGATTTAGTGACAGCTTTTACATTTTCATCTATATCATATGCAGAATTGAACGGTGTGAGTGCATGCTGGAGTGCTTGCCCTGGGACCAGCAGGAAGTAATTCTCCTCTGGAACCCCCCCACAACCGCTTCTCCCAACTGAATTAGCTGAATGAGCCTTTGACTGTATTAAATTCTTTTGTTTTCTCCCTCATTTGCTAGGCGGCCAGGGTCAGCTTCATTTTACTCACTGTAAGCAAGTTAAATGTGATGGCTTCATTGAGTCTGGCTCCCCTGGTCCGGAATGAATGTTAATGCTCATCTCTCTCAAATTGGTCTGGTGTCCACTGAACGGATGATGGAAAATTTCCTGCCAGCTTTGGTGGGATTTGTTCAAACCCTTACTTTGGCTCAGTTTAGGGGCAGTTAGAAAAATGATCAGGAAGGTCAGTTTTGGGAAGGGACTCACACATTAATTGATTAACTCCATGTATATGGTATAAGGAAAAATGTATCTTAAGTGAAATTTTGTGACGATAATTAAGTGATTTTAAAAAAACTCTTATAAATAAAGAATGCGCAAACGTCAGCTACCGAGAGACTCAAAACACACAGCGAACATTTGGACTGTTTTTTTTTTTTTTTTTTTTTAACCAGTGCCTGTATTGCTTCCTTCTCAGCAGATCTGTTCCTTTACAATTTTAGTACATACCACCTTCCTTTCCTTGTGTTTGTAGGACTCTGTATGTCATGCATTTTTGGGCTTTGAAATCCTGGAGGTTTTTTTATTTTTCTTAGGACGATTTCCTTCAAGACCTTTGCAATGAATCTGCTATGCATCATAGCTGCCATGCTCTAAGTAGCTAAATTGCATTACCAATTGGGGGAATAATTATCAGCCTCAGATTATGGCATTATTAACGCCTTAATACTGATAACTCTTAGAAGTTCACAAGACCATCAAATGTTTTCTTTTTAATACTGTCACAGATTTTTTCAGCGAGTGCTGGAGATAACATGACAGCCCAATAGAGTTTGATGTATGTGTCTGGAGAGGGGGAAGGCAAAAAAAAAAAAGTTGAGATCCTCCAGTCAAACCAATGTCTTTAATGGCTTCCCTAGATTAAAATAATCCCTATGGGAAATCCACTATGACAACAGTTCTTATACAGATTTTCCAATTTTCCAGTCACTGCTTCTGTGCCACAACCATTCTTTGAAACTGTTTATGTTAGTGAAAGGCCACATTCTCAGAGATTACTTTTTTTTTTTAAGAATGTGTTTTAACTCCATTAAGAAGAGTTTGAAGTTCTCACTTTCTTCCTTGGGCATTAGCATGCCTATTAGTCCTGTATCTTCTGCATGTTTGACAATGTGAAGAAATGTAGAGGTCAGCTCTGACTCTTGTATTAAAGGTCATCCCAGTGTTTGTGCTTAAGTACAATATTTATAACATGGGCGATTTCATGCATCAGCCCTTTAGGGGATTGAAGAATTAGGCTGCATGACAGAAAGCCAGGCAGTAACAATACCAAAACACTAACTAGTGTTGATTTAAAAACAAAATGAGAGAACAGATTTGCAGTCTTGAAATCAGGCACACTTATTCCTATTTAGATATAACTGCAATACAAATCTAGCACTGAACAGGGTCTTTTCAAAAACAAGACCCAAGGCCAGATTCTTAAAATGGGGAGACTTTTTAAAGAGCCCAGGCTAATTCAGCAGTTTCTCGTTGGAGGAAAAATTTGTCATTTTTGATAATCGTAGAACCGTTTAGATTGGAAAAGACCTTTAGGATCATCAAGTCCAACCATTAACCTAACACTGCCATTTGACCACTAAACCATAGACTCATAGAATCGTCTAGGTTGGAAAAGAACCTCCCTGGGCAGCCCATTCCAGAGCCTGACAACCCTTTCAGTGAAGAAATTTTTCTTAATATCTAATCTAAACCTGCCCTGGTGCAACTTCAGACCATTTCTCCTCGTCCTATCGCCCGTTACCAAGGAGAGGAGGCCAACCCCCACCTCACTACAGC
>NW_009260131.1:3187271-3250104 GCF_000687185.1 Egretta garzetta
CTTTCCCTCATCTACCAGGCGGGTCACCTGGTCATAGAAGGAAATCAGGTTGGTTAGGCAAGACCTACCTTTCATGAACCCATGCTGGCTGGGCCTGATCCCCTGATTGTCCTTCATATGCCTGGTGAGCTCATTCAAGATGAACCACTCCATAATCTTCCCCGGTACCAAGGTCAGGCCCAGTTCCCTGGATCCTCCTTCCAGCCCTTCTTGAAGGTAGGAGTCACATTTGCCAACCTCCAGTCATCTGGGACCAGCCCTGTTATCCAGGACTGCTGATAAATGATGGAGAGTGGCTTGGCAAGCTCCTCTGCCAGCTCCTTCAGCACTCTTGGGTGGATCCCATCTGGCCCCATAGACTTATGGATGTCCAGGTGGCATAGCAGGTCAGAAACTGCTGCTTCTTGGATTATGGGGGGTTTATTCCACTCACCGTCCCCGTCTTCCAGCTTGGGGGGGCTGAGTACCCTGGGGATAACTCGTCGGGCCATTAAAGACTGAGGCAAAGAAGGTGTTAAGTATCTCAGCCTTTTCCTCATCCTTAGTGGCAATGTTCCCCCTGGCATCCACTAGAGGATGGAGGTTCTCCCTGGCTCTCTTTTTGCTGTTAACATATTTATAAAAACTTTTCTTATTATCCCTTACAGCAGTGGCCATGCTGAGTTCTAGCTGGGCTTTTGCCTTTCTAATTTCCTCTCTGCATGACCTGACAAGATCCCTGTACTCTTCTTGGGTTGCATGCCCCTTCTTCCAGAGCTGGTAATCTCTCCTTTTTTTCCCTGAATCTCAGTAAAAGACCTCTGTTCAGCCAGGCAATGTCCCTAAGCACCTTGTCTACACATCTTTTAAATACCTCCAGGGATGGCGACTTGGCCACTTCCCTGGGCGGCCTGGAAGGAATTTAAAGCTACTGGGGAAGCTCCAAACTACTAGGGGGGAAAATAAATCCATGAGAGAGAGAGAGCAAAAGACTGGAGTATTTCTGTGGGTGTCCACTGAGAACCAAGGTCATATATTGGTAGCAGCATTGCACTTAACCTTTGTACCTTTGCTTCAGGTTATATGATCAGCCAGAAAGCTGTGAACGTGAAGGTCATACTGTTTTTTGCATCTCTGCCACTAAAATACTGTTTGGACACGTTACAATGGCCACAGGTCATAGAATGCAAAATTAAAAAGGAAGATTAGACTTTTCCTGCTCATTACTGGTTGCATGGGGCTTTTGCCTGTTAGATGGTCATTTAAGTAACAGCTTCTCTTCTTCGCTGCTTGATTTGGTGGTTGCAGCAATCAGGTTGATTCATTTGTGTTGAAGACCTATGTTTCCATATAGGAAGTAGCTCTGAAGCACTTTACAGTATTTCTGTAGTGTACGTTGTTGTTGTAGCACCCTCCACTGGCTTGTCTACCTACTTTATCTCTCCGAAAGATTAATCCTTAGGTATGCCATGTGAAAAGCATCAGTTTATTCCTAGAGTAGAGTGGTATCCCAGGAACCATGCAAAAGTTAGTGTTATATTGAGGTTTAGCTAGCAAAATGCTAATTAAACACATTGTTAAAAATAATAATGATTTGAGACCCAAATTCATAGTATGAGATACTTTAGATATTTAGTTAAAAAAAAAAAAAGGCTCAACCTGAAGGAACGGAGAGGTGGTGGTGGATGATGCAGTACCGTGAGGGCTGCCCAAACTGCTAGCAGTGACACATTATCTCTAACCAGGACTCAAAGGTGTTGTTCAAAAAGATAGAGTTGCAGCTTTGTAGACTGTGATTCAGGTCTGCTCCTTGGAAATGTGACTAATGACTGTCTTTAATTATACTTCATATTCTGCAACTTTTGCATCTTGGTGCTGGCGTTGGGGTATGGTGCTGCTAAGGCTGCACAGCAGTGTATCTTCATGACTTTGCAGATCAACTTTCCAGGCAGAGTAACGATCATGTTTTCTACATCAAGCTCACTGCTAGGCATATATCTCTCCTCCTAATGAGCTTTACGTAACAGCCCAGGGCATCTCTACAATTTGTGCACTGCAAGGAAACAGGTTTGCACCATCACTGTCTGCTGCAGCGGGATGGAGATGAAAGTGGGAGGCTCTTGCTTGGTCCTGTGTCACCGTGCTCTTGTAGCCAAAATGCAGCTCTCAGTTGGGGATCTGCTGGCAGGAGTCCTGTCACTGGTGGTGATGGATATGTGAAATCAAACCACCTTTGAGGGGTTAAGCTGTGGTTTGTTGTAACACTTTGGAAGGAGAAAGTCAAAGTTACCCAAATAGTTTTCAGTCAGAGTGCCGGGCAGGGTCAGTGCTGGGTGTGGTGACCTTTCTGCTCTGACCACTACCCACTGTAAAGTTCAGCTGTATTGATATAATCTCAGGGGTGTTTACATGATAGGCTATAAAACAATGTTGCTTCAGAAAGTTTTCACACTTCAATTTGTTTTAAGAGTTATAAAAGAAAATAATCAACATATCTTAAATTCTCTCTCTCACAGACAGGTCTGCCTGAATGAAACAAGCAGTCCCACAACTTTATTTTAAGCTGTTTTTCCTGTTTCCCACACATTGCAGTCAGCAACCTTTGCCCAGGGCAGGATGACCATTGATTAATATGGAAGACCCGAGTCCTGCCTGTAGCGGTGGGGATGCTCCAGCAGATAGTATGTTTGTTCCACTTGCAGGCCAAGGAAAAAGGAATTTCTGGAATGATCTGGGTAAAAAATAATTGTTTCTTTTGGCAGTCTCGCTTGGACAGTCCTTGAGCTGTTGTGTGGTGGTTCTATTTACACCAAGAAAATTCAAGCAAACAGGCTGCCCTGGGCTATCAGGATGGCTTAAGTTTCCAACATATTTTTCCTGCATATCAAAAGTTTGGATCTTTGCCATGCAATCATTTTACAGAACCATGAGTGGAAAGCACTCTAGTTGTGGTCAGTCTTGTTTTCTAAGCTCTCCAACTACTGCTTTTCCAGGAATGGCCAGTGCAGCCCCCTATCAAATGAACTACATCTACATTTTTCCCTTTCTTGATCTAATTCTTTACAAACAACTGTCCCTTCTGAACTGTTTTCAGTGCTTACAGTGCTGTTAGACTCATTTAATCCTTGCCACCTTTCATCTGTAGAATTCTATAGCAATGACAAGGCTCTATACTGCAATGGTACTAGCAGTTTTCATTGCCCTTGGTGTTCAGCAGAGATGCACAAGTCCCGTCATGCAATTCTGTCAGCATCTGTGTATTGCTGCATGCCCATCCTGTTAATGCCTCGCAGTTTGCTGACTCATTCTGGATTTATGAATTCTGGAGCAAATTTCTTGAAGAATAACATCCCCAGGGTTGTGCACGGTCACTGAGAATTCTACAGTGTTTTCTTCCCTGTAAGACATTGCATCCAGGAGGATGACAGGGATTGAGGAAAATTAGCTTTGACTGAATTGGATGAAGCTGAAATAGAAGTGGGGGAAGAGCAGAGCGCTCTGAAGAGATCTTCCATCCATGGTAACAAAGATGATGAAAGCTGATCTGCAGCTTGCTATCTCTTTTACCGTTAGTCACAGACCCAGACTGGTGAAAGGAAAAAGAAAGCCAATTTCTGTCGATACTTTTGGACCTGATAGTTCTGGTTGTATGTACATGGTCCAGCGTCCTGTGCCTGTGTATCTCACCCACTCTGTCCCCGCTCCTGCTATGGCTTCAATGCCAGTATCTCAAGCACATGCTTGGGGAAAAAAAGTCTTTTGGTTGTCTTTCATGTTGTGCTTGTGCTGTGGGAGTATTTTCACGGCTCTTCAGGCTTTCTTTTTGTTGTTCCTGCTATGTTAAAATTAAAGGCTTTGTTTGGGATAAGGCAATTTATATAGGTTGCCCTGAGCAAGTCCTCCCTCTCTGCCCTTCCCCACCCCGGCACTCTGCATGATCTCATGGCTCCTGGGGCAGTTCAAGGTTTTTGGTTTGATTTCTTGTATGGAGCTGATCAAAATTCCTGTCTGTGACCCTCCATGTGTCGAAGACAGGGTGTTACCATGGGCTGAAGAGGGAAGAAATGATTAAAAAAGAAAACAACCCAGTAGCTAGCTTCCATGGGAAATGTAGGATAAATGTTATAATTTTTTTTTGAGTTTTGCACTATGTCAACAGGCACTCTCTGGTAGCATCTATGGAAAGATGATAGTTCCAGGAATCGTCTCCAAGCTTTATTTATTGGGGAAATAGCAAAAGTGTTGTTCATATTGCCCATAAACAGGCTTCCGGTGCTTCAGACTGATGTTTGTTGGTTCTGTTTACACTGTGGTTAAAACAAAAACAAAAGCTGAAGATATAAATCAGCTGATTAGTCTCGCTTGCTATGTTTGGACCTGGGTAGCTGGATGAGAGAGCAGAGAGTGGCGCTTCAGACCTGTGCCTGGCTATTCCCAGCTCTGCCGTCCAGCCAGGGATGACCTTAGCTGAGCTGTGTTTCTCTTTGCCTCCATTGCCATGTGTGTGAAAAGTTAGTCATGATCCTCATTCTTTTTCCTTTTTTTTTTTTTTTCCCTTGAAAGTATTTTGACCCCTGCTGCTGAAAAGAGCCAGACACTCCTCTTCATGATTTACCCAGGTGCATGGGATAAAAGCAGGCTGCCTTGGAGGAACAGGCTCCCTTCTTTGGGGATCTTGGTGTTGCTGGAGGTGCATGACTGTCTGAAGTGTTTACATCCTGGACTTCTAAAGTAATATCTGTAGGCCATCACTTTGGTTTGAAAATTGATTTTATTAGGTGAAAATGAAAATGAACTGAAGAAATGAACTGCAAGCCACATTGCTGCGCTTACAAAATGCGTTATCCAGCCTTACGTGCCCGGATGTAATGAATACACAGAGACCACCTACTTTGAACACTCCTCTGATTTTCCAGTTTCTTTAAAGTCTAATAATATTGGCAATGCAGGATGAAAGCAATTGTGAAAAGTGAAAAAGTCCTTGTTTGCCTATCCTGTCATCTGAGGTCTGTTTCACTGAAGCTGAAAATGAAGGTAACTTGCCTTAATGCTGTAGGACAGCTTTTAGTCTAATTGAACCATGCATCGGCAAGAACCCAGTATTGAGCCTTCAGTCTCGGGTTAATCCCTTTTATTGGCTTGGGTGCAGGTTATCATCCCTTCTTATCAAACAAGGACCCCTTTCTTCTCGCCAAGGATCAGAACTAAAAGCCAGTTGAGAAAGAAATGACAAATCCAAAGCTTTAAGCCTCCTTCCCCCCCACCCCCAACCAAAACCCACCCTGTGCATCCGCGAGGTGTTCTGCGACACACACACTTCAGCTGCAAGGCTCGGGTGCATTTTTGTTGCTAGGAAGCTCCCTCCCTCCCCTTTCAGCTGTGATTTTTTTTTTGCAGCAGCAGCTTCAAAGTGTGCGGACAATAGTTTTGCCCAGCATTTGCCGATCAGCATGTCAGATTAAATTTATGGGCAGTTGACTAGTGCTTAGTATTTGAACACCTGCTTCAACCTCCTCTTCTGGTGTAGCTTTTTGAGCAGAGGTACATTAAAGTCACCGATAGCGAGTGTGTAGTGTGGGTCAGTAATATTTTTTTTAAGGAAAAGGAAGACGGCTTTTGGGAAAAAATGATAAAACAGTTCTTTTGTGTGAGTCAGCTGGTCAAACTCCAGGATCACAATTGTCCTTTCTGACCTTAAACTCTAGGAATCTGCTTAAACTAACCCGGCCAAAAATCCCCCCCAATTGCTAGTGAACTGTTTTACCATGATTATAGGTCAAATCACTGAGAAGTAAATAAAAATATATACTCTGCCTATTTTACATACAGGCAAAGATTTTTAAATGAATTAACATGAAATTTGGCAAAGACTATCCTATATATACTTCCCATTTGTCCCATACTGGTTTTTGAGAGTCGCTTATTCTGACATTCTATTCTTTAAATATAGTTTTAAACTACCACAAAATCCCACTTTTTTTCCCTTCCGTACTCAATGTATGCCTTGGTCTCTTGATACAGCTTCTACAATGGGAGCAATATTTTAACAGGTTTTATGACAACAGACAGGAGGAGAAGAGGAGGAGAAATTAGGCTTATTAAAGGTCAGGACAGTCTAGTAGTGGATATAATAAAGTAAGTTCTTCATAAATGCCTGAAACCTTTGTGCTTCCGCAGTAGGGTTTCTTATACTTTCCTCTGAAACATCTGGTCTGTGACTTCCAGAAACAGGATACTGAACGAGATGAACCATGGGTCTGATCCAGTTTGGCATTTTAGTTCCCCCTTGCATACTCCGAACTCCAGCAGTCAACAGCAATTTGAGGTGTGTGAGAAGTGTATGACCCAGCAAAATTTCAATGCCTCTGAAAGAATCTGATCCTTTGTCTGTTTCTGGGATGTTCGGCCAAATTCTTCTCGTCGTCTGTTGTGTTGCCTTCAAGATGCTTTTTCTACAGGTGCCCTGAAAGAAAAGGTTGCAAGAACTTTTAAAAACTTTCTTTCCCTCCATATTGTTCTTTGGTAAAAGCATTGCATGGCTGGGATCATTTTTTTTCATACAAAACAGCACAATGCCTGCTGGCCTGGGCATCCAAAATATAGTTTTATTGTTGTGGAAAGACCTTAATGAGGAAGAAAAAAACCCCTATTTAATAAAGTGCATCAAGTGCCCTTGGGAAAAATTAGCACACAATGACTTCTTGTGCTGCCAATTGAAACAGCAGATTGGTGTAGTGATAGGCTTTACAGGAAATATTAAAAAAGCACAGATGGCTCAAGTTTACATGTTTACAGTGGAGCTGGAACAGCAGCTAAAACCTTCCAGTATAGTATAATTTACTAGAAGGTCATAGACCTAGCGGTTAAGAATGAACCTGAAGACTATTGTAAACATATTATTAGGGTTTGTAGAGGTTTAATCCCATCTTTTTTTCATTCTTTTCTGCAATATTAGAAGCAATTGGCTGCAGTGTTAGTGAAAAGAGATACTTAAAGCATGGAAAAATGTGACATTCTGTTGGCGAACGTGGAGCTGAGCTGTTGCAAGGAGCTGGAAGAGGGTTATGCAATTGCTACTGTTACTATGTAATTAGAAGCTCTTTGGCACTAATCTATGGTTCAGCTCACAATGTGATTAAAAAAAAAAAAGTACTGAAAAATGTAACGAGAAACAAGCTGCTTCAGCAATTACAAGAGTATCTGCTGTGCCCCTAAGAGTTGTGGTTCACAACTCTGTGAGGAAGGCTGGCCAGTGGAAGAGATACCCAGGGGACCTGGGTTTAATTCCTTGCTCTGCTCTGAGCTTCCTATAGGGCCTAGGTCAAGACAGCTAGGATGTTTTCTTATTTAGGTAACTAATGAAATGCTGCTTTTATTTATTTAGTTAGTTTTTCAAAGTTTGTCGCATCTCTGGTGGGATCTAGCAGAGATTTGACCATAGCAGATACCAGGGCACTCTGCAGGGATGCTTCGAACTCCCTGGGGCATACTCTTCATCATCTGTCCAGCTGGGATAAATGTCACTTCTTTTGCTCTTCCTCCTCTTTGTTCAGATTATCAGCTCTTCAGGACAGGAGTTGGAACATCAAAAACTCAGATAGAAAATGGATTTCAAGAAAGTCTGTTGCAGACTGTAGCCAAAGATAATAAGATGGGGTCACGGAATGGACAGGCGAACCTTGCTAGAAGAGGACTAACTGCTTTTAGTGGCAGGTGCCCTTTAAGTATGTGATTTACGTGGCTTGTTTCCCATGGAAATCGGCAACCTTGGTCAATCAAGCATCCGTTTAACTTAATGACATTTTAGTGTGGAAGCATGTTCTGCCTCCCCTGTAGTTTGAGCCATTTGTTTACTTAAAACAATACCTAACCCATAGAAATAGGGCAAACAGCTAACCTGGCCCAGACACTGAAAGTAAATCTGAAGTAATAAAAAGGTCTAAACAAAAACATGACTAAATCTAGTTCAGGTGTTTCCCTTCATGACCAGTTTTCAAAGCATTAATACAAAGTAGTTCAGTGTTGGTATCGCCTTCCAATGGATGGACAGACTGAAGCATGAAGAAGTGAGTAATTTGCCAGAAGAGTGATAAAGTTTGGACTTGGAAATAGGTATCTTGATTTCCCAGTCGCATGTTCCGTCCTTTGGACCAGAATCATTGGGTTGCGCTTAGTGGAGTCTTTGCATTTTCATGGTGTCATACCTCAACTGGTGCAATTAAATGTCACCGATTTAAACAAGACATCATTCCAGTTGCTCTCAGCCCAGGAGCAGCTGGGCTTTTTTTTTCCCCCCTTGCACATATACATGCAAATGTGGATGGCGTTATTTTCATTTAACAAGCTCCTGTAGTATCATTGGAATCGCTTGACAGTTAAGTCATGTTAAATTAAAACTGGCTGCTTCTGCCGTGTCATCACAATCAACAGTACAATAGGTACATTGTTAACTGAATATTTACTTTGCAGGCAATTATCTTCCTCATCATAAAGTTGACTTCACCTGGGAATGTTAAAATAGGTGAGTTGAAGCTGGAGTTCTCAGCTAATCTGGTGCTGATCTAGATGGCAATATCTCCATGTGAATTTTACCAAATGAAACCTGCATGACTCACCCTAGAAAAATCTCAACCAATAACATGAGCTCATTAAACACAAATCAATCTCCATAGCAACTAAAACCACAACATGGCCAGGAGTACTTCATAAAGGAGGAAATTCGGGTGAAAGTGCCCACTATACCCAGCTTTTCAAGCAGCGCTCATTGCTGGTGATGGTTAGGGGATAGAGCCAGATGGTGAGGGTTGCTCCAGGACAGGGCCCACAGCAAGCATAGTGATTTTCTGAAAACCCCACATTTTGTTCACTATGCAACATTTTCCAACCCCTTGCAGCAGAAATAATTTTAGGAGCCAGAAGCCTGTAGTGAGCCTTGCAATTTAATGTCTGGTGGCATTTTATACCTCTCTACTTCTCCATTGGAGATTGTGCATACCTGGAATGCCATATCAAGGTATGAAAATATTAGCGTCCACATGCAATAGAGAGAAGTGGAGTATAACACGTGGTTGCCCTCACACGAGTCAGAAGGATGGAGCCCAATTCTGGGGCCTGCAATCTAAGGCCAAGAGCCAAACACCTTCTGGTAATTGCAGCAAGGGCAGGAATCTGTGATGACGCTGAGCCCAAAAGAGGAGGCCTTCAGGTCGAGCTCAGTGCTGCTTTGGCCTCGTGCAGCCTTTCTGTGCCTGCCCTCAGCTCATTCTGGGAATTCTGCCAACCAAAATTCCCTGCTCACTGTGTGAGTAGCTTTTTAAACGTCTCCACCTAATCTGGGGGTGTACCATGCCGCCATTTCAATTAACAACCTTCTACGGATCCTAAATTTGGGAGAAATTTCAAGTGGAGTATCTTGCAATTGAATAGGTTTTGCTGTCTGGATGCTCCTTCTCCCAGCTGTGAGGCTGCCGGGGCATGCACTGGAGAATGCCGTGTACTGAAGCTGAGTGCCTGCTGGGTTCCAGGTTCAGCATCGTCAGCCCCAGTAATTTTGGCAACTATGTGTTTTTAACAGTTCAGTGAAAATTGCATTCTAGTTGGTCAGCATGGGATTTATTTCATTTATATTTGTGGGTGTATGCAAGAGTAGAAACAGAGACATCTGCTGTGATTCTCCTTCTTACTTCTGACCCGGGGGAGAGAAAGGCTTAGTACCAAATTCATCTTGTAGGTGTCCCACACAAGGCAGTGTACCTCACCAAGGTCTCATTGAGTGTCCAAGAGACCCGCTTCCCAGCTAGTTTGAGCTCACTGATGTACACAATATGTCCAAGGTCGGAGAGCTTCCACGCTGGTGAACGCTATCCTAACGACTGCAGGAGAAGGAACATGGAGAAAAGATTTTGGTTGGAAAATCTGCAGCGAATGATAGATCTCCCATTAAATGCAATGGGATCCAGACTGGATCATGCTGTGGCCACTAGTAAGCAGTTATGAATTAATATACGAGAGCATATCCCAGTTTACTAGATCTTCATTTAAATGACATGCACACACACATACATTTTTATACACGCACACACACACTCTTATGTAAGCCTGTAACCCTCTTTTGCTGGTAGCAGTAACTTTAGTTTATAGAAGGAAATGCAGTGTATCAGACCCCGTCCATCTCTAGGTATGTATGTTTATATAGGCCCGAGTTCCACATGATGTAAATCAGTGATAGCCATTAAATTCAGTGATGAATATTAGCTGAGGGTGGACTGTTTCTATTTACAGCACAAGCCCTGCTGTGTTTTATGTTTTGATAAGAACCTAAACCAAATTATGGGGTGGAGGGGGGGAAATGGTTAAAGCTGCTCAGCATAGAGACTTCTTAAGGAGAAAATACCACTGTTGAAAGTGCTTTAATTTCT
This sequence comes from Egretta garzetta, assembly GCF_000687185.1. NCBI lineage: Eukaryota > Metazoa > Chordata > Aves > Pelecaniformes > Ardeidae > Egretta > Egretta garzetta. The sequence continues at coordinate 3,197,669 of NW_009260131.1, forward strand.
GAGAAGAAAGTGTAACAGGGAACCACTCGGACTTAGAACTGACCTCAGCAAATTCAAATGAGAAGTAGAATATTGTTAAAATATGTTAGCTAGAGGGAAGTATAGCAAACTGTCAAGGGGAGGGGTGGATTCTCCATGTGACATGCTTTCTTCTTCAAGAATGAATGAATTTTAAAATGTTTTTTGAACATACTCAAGCCAGACATAAGCTAGTGGAATCCATGTAGAAAAACTGCCCTGTGTTAAACAAAAGGTCAGGACTAAATGGTCTAAATCATCTCTTCTGGCCTTTAATCTGGCCTATGAATCTTACTGTGAGTCCTGGCACAATGACTTCTTGAGCTCAGCTGTGACTTTGTGGTATAATAGTTATTAATAATAGAAATACACTGTAATAAATTTGGAAAGTGAAAGTTTGTCTCTATACCTCAGAATGCAGAAAAATTTCTTTGTATTAGTTCTAGGTATGAATTCAAAATGAGGTAGGTAGCCTGCTTTTAAACCACTGGTAAACAATCTATTTCAGAAAGAAAAGACACTTTAATTGAATTCAACTTAAGTTTGGAAGTGAAAGAAGAAAAATCCATTTGAGGTCACAAACTTAGAACCAGTCTATTCTCACAAGGATTTAACACAGCTTAAAAGCCCCTTCTTATGTTCAAATGATACTGAAAATTCATTTCCTCACGTTGTCCCCATGTAGACAAGTCTGTGGTCATGATAGTCCTCTTTATGCTTTCAGTCTCCACACCGAAGCCAATGTTTCCTCGTCTCTTTTTAGTGATGATAGCTCTGTTCTTTATCTCCTAGATGACCGTTATGTTAAATGCAGAATACATTAAATTGCATGCCTCTCAGTTCGGATGATATTTATTACTTCAGGGCTTAACATTTCGTGTTGGCTTAAGATTAGGAGGATGAATGCTGATAGAATGTTCATGGTTTAGACCACATGAGTTGTTGGTCTTACTGTATGTATGTATATTTTTCAGAGAAAGAAATCTACTACCGGAAGCATATTTGTTAAATAAGGGACAGAAGCATGGCAAAGGGGCACTAACACACTTACTGGTGGCTCAAGTTCAAATTCTCTTTCTGTCATAAACTTCCTGTGTGATGTGAAAGATGTTAGTCCTGCCCAAATCCTGTTAAAATTCAGGAGAAATTGTCTGCCAAACCTATGAATCCTGTTAGCTGTTTTGGACAGAGGAGACGATCTCTCGCAGTGTGTCTGTGCGCTACACTAAAGAATGAGAGTATAAAAAGAGGGATTCTGAGGTGATGTGCTCTTAGAGCTCTTAATGCTTGCAACTGCCATCATCTAAGGAGAGTATCTGCCTAAAAATCCATGAGAGTAAATGCATTGTGTCAGGAAAGGAGAGGGCTTTTGTTTTCCTTTTTATTCAGTTGAGCCAAACTCCATACTGGCTTCAGAGAAATCACATCAGGAACAGAATTGTTCCAGAGAATGCAAATGCTGGTGGGCTGTGATACCTATGAACTTCCAAGTGCTTTCTAAAGGAGTTAAGTGCCATCAGCTTTCAGAAGCTGATTCTTTTACTCATGTTTCATGCAAAGATGTCGAAACATCACCTTGAATACTTGATGATCAGAAACTGTCATCTGCTGTTCTGGCCCCCGGTTCGTACTGCATTATATTACCTCACTAGGTTATATTTCAGTACTTTCTTTAGAAAAAGTCATGTTAACTTGCCTCAAGAGACTGGAAAATTCAAGAATAAAAATCCACCAAGACTGTTTAATGCAAAGACACCATCTGTGGCTCAGGAAATTCACAACTCATGAGTCCACAGATGCTGGGAGAGTATTCTGGATAAATATCACTGCGTATGTACCCTGGCTATTTTATTGTTCTCTAGGTACCTGCTAGTGGTTGGCAACAGAATCGGGGCTCAGATGGACTTTTTCTGGGACTTCTTACACTGTTCTTATGCTGAAATCTGCTTCAACCTCCACTCTGACTTTGAGTGGATGCTCATGGTATGCTGTTTTCCCATAAATGCTTGTATATAGATGGTGATGGTAGTGTCACAGCCATTATTTTTACTGTTATGATCTCCCCTTGCAGTCCCCACTGAGGTCCGTACCAGGTGCTGTAGAAGTCTCTGCAACAACAGGCTTTGAGCCAAAGGGTGGGGTTTTCATCTCCATTTGAAGATTTGGGAGGAGAATTGCTTGCTCCACTAAATCCCTAAGACACTCATAAATCTCTCTTTCCCAATAGACAAGGCAGATGTACAGTGGGAAAGGAAAACAAATGAAAACAGGAGTGAAGGGATTTACCCGCTGTCAGAAAGCAGTACTTGGCACAGCCAAGCATAGAATTCAGTTTTTTTTTTTAGTGTTAGCCTGCTGTCCTGTGCAGTGGGCAATCCCTCCACTCCCCCACTGTCCTTTCATGAAAATGATGTTGTAAAACAAAAACATTTAAAAGCTTTGATTCAAACACTTCCTCTCTCCAAGCACCAGGTGATGAATCAGAATTGTAAGCTGTCGTTCTTTCCATCCCTAAATCCTACATGTTCTGGCAGTTCCAATATGAAAGACAATAGCTTAGGACAAGTAGTTGCAGTGATTTCTGTTCTTGACCACTTTTCATCACTTTGGTGATCAGAGATGCTCTCTTTAACCCTGGCTCAGCCTCTGAATATTCCCTGCTCTTCGTAACAGTGTTTGTTGCTTGCTGAAGCTGCTTTGAAGGCATGATTGAGTTAAATCACCTATAAATCCTACTTGACACAGTATCTGTTTCAAGGTAGTGAAATATACGCTTAACAAAATCTTTCTGAATAATTAGCTGGTCCTGGGAGAGAGGAAGTATTTCAATCAAAGCTTACAAGCATTTTGTCTTACATTAGCTTTTTGACAAGACCCCCAAGGGGCCCACTTTTGTCTTGTTAGTGTCAGATATATCACACAGGACTCAGAAGTCAGGATGAAAAATTCACTTATAAGAAAGATTTCTCAGAAATCATAGATGCAACGGGATAGATGGAATTGGAGATGTTTAGTACAGGTAGGTAGTGGCCAGATGTACAGCTCCAGGGAGGAAGATCTTAGTCCGTATACATTGACCATCTATATTTGAAGTAGGCAGACTGTAGTTTTGTCAGTAATTTGCAAGAGTTACCAGCTCTCAGTCATTGTGTTCTGATGGAAAGTGCGTTTCTTAGAAGCATGTTACGTGTATTTTTACAATTATGCTATAAATAGTTTAAGGCCGTTTGATAGTCTGCTTTGTCCTTCTAAATAGCAATGGGGAATAATTTTTCCCAGGTGATTCTGCCATGAAACCAGTAACTTCTCTTGAAAATTGAGCGTGTTAAAGAACTATAATTTGTAAAGATACAATCAAGGGTTTGCCAAACAAAAATGACTGTTTCTTGGCATAGGGTTTTTCAGGTCCCTTATTTTAGTATATTGTATGGTGCTGAGCCCTCTGGTGGTGTTCAGCAAACAAAAGCACAGTGCAGCGTCTTTGTAAGAGTCAGCTATATTAATCTCTGGTGTAATGGCCTTGAGGCTATTCAGGATGCATCAGGAATGAGTTGTCCCTCAGAGAGAGGTGAAAAACGAGCCCTCTCTTGTGCTTGGAAGCACCTGGGTGCGCTGCTTCTCTGTAACTCAAACACTAGCTTGGGCATAGGAGAGCTGTGGTGAGGGAGAGAAAACAGACCCATTGCTTCCCTTCTCCTAATAACATTCCTTGTTCAGTATATTAAAAAAAAATAAATCCAGAACCTTTGAAGAGCTTTACACTTGTCACACAGCTGTCACGCAGTTGGTCTGATGTTGCTTCTTAGCCCTGAGTATTCGATCTACTGTCACCGCTTCCCTCTGTATTAGAATGTGCAAACAAAACAGATTAACTACCCTTCTTTTTGGTAAGATACAGTTAAAAAATCCTTTTCTGGTCCTATTTGGGGACAGTTTACTACAGCTCTTTCTTTCTTATGGTGCACGGCCAATTTAAGCGTGACTGTTACAGATCAGTATGTACAAGTATTCGTGTGTTAGAGTAAATGAAGTCTGTGCATGCTGCTGCTCATAGGCTTGTTTGTGATGGAGATAACTGAAGGTTGAAAGCAGGGAAACAATAGTCAGGGGAATGCTGATGACTGAAAAGAGATGATAAAAAAATTACATTCATGTTTCTTGCACGCAGCTTTATGTTGAGTTTGCAGATTTGGGAGTTTCATTCCTCAGAATATTGTACGCCTCTGTCGGAGTTGGACGTTTCAGTCCTTGGAATATTGCACGCCTCTGTCAAATGAGGGCAGAAGATTTATCTTAAAAGGCCAGCCTTGTCTAATCTCCTCCAGGAAACTAGAGACACTAATCTACGCTACCTACAGTAGTGCAGTACAATGCGATGCAGTGGGGTCTGGTCCCTGAACGGGTTTGGGTTCTGCAGTGCCCATACCTTCTCCCTTTATTTATTAACAGCTGTCAGTACAACCTTTCTCTTCTCAGTGCCACATTTTAATGTAGTTAACCAAGAATTTGGATTATGTGCTGGGCAAGCTGTTGATGTAAGACACCTCTGTGCACCTGTCCACTTCGAAGGCTGATCTACTATCGGCCTTTCCTTCAGGAAGTGGCTGTTACTAATAATTTATTGAGTGCTGACAGCCTCTTCTTCTCTGTCCGAGATACCTCCTCCCTACGAAGGCTGCATACTGAGTAAGGCAGACAGTGCCCTATAAATCATGATCAAATACAGCCATGCTGCGGTGATTCAATATGTGATTCATTTAAGATTGGAGGGGAGGAGGAGAGATGGGAAAAGATGGGATAAAAGCACTTTCCTGAAGAATGCTAAGTGTAGATCACAGATTATTTTCAATTAGACTTGCTGGCATGCGGCTTTTGCATGCAGGCAGGAACTGGTCGTCACGTGAACTGTCTGCTTTATTCACAGGAGCAATGCTTAGATGTCCTTTGCAGGAGCTACTTAAAAAGCAATTCTGTTTATCTGTAAAGGAAAAAAAAAATTATAGATGTTGCTCTGCTTTTCAGCCCTAAGGTTATGTCTATTTTCACTGAGTTTTTGCTAAGCATTTGTTCTTGAATCAAAAGATACTTTCAATTGATGAAAGCAATTAAACAATTTGAAGATGGTTGTCTGTGTTAGGTCTGTCTTTAAGGATTTTGGTGTCTCTCAGAAATTCTACACTGAAGCTTTCTGATGTGTGCCAAAGAACTCGATTTACACTCAGATTCTGGGGCAGGGTGTGTGTGTATGCGTAATGACACAGGAAGGGAAGTCTGTCTTTCAGTTTTGCTGTCTGAAGAGGTGTTCAGAAGACTCCACAGCTTTTGTCAGACTTGCTTTCTTGTGTGAATGACTTAAAAGGTTCAAAGAGACTGTTACACAGACCTACCTCTGAGAGACTGGTCTCCCTCAGGGGTATCAGCCATCAACCTTTGTTGATGATGACGGAGTTGTTTTCCCTGGTAGTACAGAAAAAGTCAGTGGGACCACTGTGAGAATAACTGCACAGCAGAGGAAACGCAAGGCTCACAGTTTGACCCCAAGTTGTGTCCTGGTAATATTTTAACCCTGAATTATCCTGTTCTGGACAGATGTGGAAACAAGGTACAACATTATCAAAGCCCAGGGGCCGTTCTGCTGTGGCAAGCTCTGTTTTCCTAGAGGGTAGGAGTCCTTTGTGCACTGTCTTGGCATAGAGTACTGGAGGTAAAGTATTTTAAAAGCATCTTCATGATTTGGGAGTCTGTAGGTTCTGACGGACATATGGTAGTTAAAATTAGGCAGCTAAAGTTATTACTGCCCACAGGTGTCTGCCCTGCTCCCCCGATGGACATCATTGCCCTGAGACAGCGATGTCTGACCTGCTTGGGAATTGCCACCATTTACAGCCTGGCATGTTCAAGTTTACCTGCAGCCTGGCTTCTTGGCTTATTTTTATGTGCCAGCCTGACTGTTAGTGGTTGTGCTACCTTCGCTGCTCTGCCACCTTCTGCCTGAGCCCCACGCACATCCCCTTGCTTGTCTGTGGGATGTAGGCGATGGTCACATAAGCTGTGTCTCCACTGCAGCTGTGGGCATGCTGATCATCCAGACTGATGGGAAATGGAGGCCCATTTAGCTCCCATCCAGGCCTGTGCACCCTTTCCTTCCGTGCAGTCACCAGGGAGCGAGGGAGTGGATCTCCCATCTCCAGGGCTGCAGCCAAGCTATGGCTCTAGACCCAGGATCTTGAGTCTAGAAAATCGCCTCTGCTTTTTTGTCATGCGGGTGCCCTACAGGTAATCTGTTCAGCATGCCTGGCTGGAGAAACGGAGCTTGTCCACAAGCTCTGCCAGCGATCTTCTGTACAGGTGCCAAGAGGGAATCTGCATCTGTGCTTGAGTTTGGATCATGCTTGAGCTTTTGAAGTGAATCTTTCTATTACCATGCTTCAGTTAATATCACAGAGTGGTCCTGGACTGCTTTTGGATGAGGCTAAACCAGAACATATTGCATATAACACTCTAAATGCTGACAGGCATTCAGTTCATAGGTTAGGTTTAGGGATAGAGTAGATCTCAAAACTGGTTTTTTTTCTAGATCCTCTTGTATCACTGCACAGTATCTGCTGATGTTAACATAGCCTTAGGCTGGTCTATGGGATGGCTCTTAGGCTTCAGTGTTTTCTAATGCCTAGGGTTCTTTTTAAAATATGTTCTGTTTTCAGGTGTACTCCAAGCCAACGTCACCTGTCATAAACTGTGAGAAATCTTTACAAAATTAGAAAGCAAGAAGGAAAAAAAAACCCAAAAAGAACTTCCAAATTCTGCTTGTTAAATCAGGATACAGACCTGAATGACTCAGGTACACTGGATTCACCCCTCCCCTCTCTTGCACCATGCATGGTATTTCACACCAGCGTATAGGTGGTGATTCTCAGGTTACTAAACCGCAGTGGTAGCACCTGCCCCTGGGCTTGCGGTGATATAAGCAGGTTAATTCCTGCAGGGTAAGGTGAATCTCAGCTGGTATCAGGGAGGTAGCCCCAGGGAGGTTTTTCCTTGGAGGGCAAACCCTTGCCTCCATTCCAGGTCTCTGCACCATTTTGGGCTGGTAGGTTCATCTCTCCTCAAGAGGGCAGCAAGACTTTAGGGAGGGCACCCATCCTGTGAGCCTGCAAACCTTGTAGAGAGCTAGGATTGATTTTAGCAAGTCTTTCACAAATAGGTGAATGTCCAGCTAACATGGAGGCTAGGTAGCTCAGATTATTCTGTCTTTACATCAGGAATTTTACCAAACTTCAGCACAGCAACACGGGGAGCCTATGCAAAACAAGCCGGCTGTCTGTATGACTGTGGGTGGACAGGAATCCCTAACACAAGGCTGTCCAAAGATGTTCAGTAAGGGAGAGAGGGCTCCTTTAAATTCAAGGCACCAAGAACAACTCCGAAATGGGGTAGTTTTCATCCATGAGTCACCGGCACATGTCAGCTTGGGTTCCTCTCCCATTTCCAAAAACTTCCTGGTAATGAATTCTAGCAACCCGCTGTATATTGCAGCAAACCAGTAAAAGGTTAGGCACTACTTGTATTGTTAACCTCCACATGCAACATGTATCAACATATCCCAAACTGTACGTAGGAGTCTTGTGAATTCCCGGCACTCAATATACTTGTCAATACACATTTACTCTCACTGGGCTTGGAACTTATGATCTAATTAGGATTTATTAGAAGGTAAGCAATCTTCTTAACAGAAAATATAATTTAAACTGGTGAGGGTTTTGTATAAACAGTTGTGGACATACACACATTTGTTTAAGACTCTCATTCAAGTTCTTGCCCTCTTCTGTATAAGCCAATAATACTATCTTTTCTAGTGAATCAGAGAAAGGAATTGATGATTTTTCTTTTTATTAATCAAAGCATATTTTCAAGCAAAATGATTTGAGCATCACTGGTTTTGAGCATCAAGGTAGTGGCATTCTCTCTGCAGCCAACAGCCTCAAGATGGGCTTCATGGACCATTTCTTTGTCTTTTGAAGAACTGTACAGCAAGTGAGGCTGATGGACCAGCTCATCCATGGCTCCAAGACTGTGAGGTAGGCTATGTTTTGAGACGCTCCTGATATTAGTAGTACTTACATGGCTTAAAAAATCATGAGGTATCCCCGGACACCTTTGTGCAGTGAGATCTCTGTGTGGACAGGAGGTGGGGCAGGTTTGGAAACATGCCATGGTCTTGACCTCGTGTGTAACCGTTCCTTACTCGTGGTGTGGGTATACCCTTCAGCAGAGAGCAAGCCAAGCCACAGCAGTTCAAGCTGGACCATTCCCACTGCTTTAACCAGCTCTTCCCATGTATGTTTTGCATGTGGGAATAGGAGGGGAGATGGTTTGTGATGGGAGAAGGGATGGATCAGTGAGAAAGGCTCCTGAAACGTGTTCTATGCAAGAGAAATGCTTCACCTAGACAAGGAGCGAGAAGGAAGGAGCTAGCTATATCTCTGCTAATAAATTAAACAATGTGCAGGAATGTTCCTGGGCTGGGAGCATGACTGCCCTCCCTGGTGAACTGTTAGAACGGTCCCTGGTGAGGCTTTGGCATGCACCAACCAGTGCCCCGGCTAGTTTTCGAGTATGGTTTGGCAGGGAAGCCTGTTCCTGGGACCATCCCCAGTTGGCTGTTTGCATGCAGCCTCCCTGTTTTGAAGGTTAAGGGTGTTTACTGGCGGAGACTCAGGCCGTGATGTGCCAGCTGGCCTCCATGCCCAGGAATGTTCCCAGGCACACTTAATTTACTTGTATAGATATAACCTAAAGTTAACAGTTATCATCTGTCCCTGAATCTCACATTGCTGGGCTAAACTAGTATGGTGCTGCTTGTACACAAGAGTTTTTTCAGCCCTTCTGCTGCATGGGGTGTTGAGGCTCGTGCTGTGTGTGTTTGAAATCAAGGTGTCTTCAGTGAGAATCCTGACGCCGACAGCAGCTTCATCCCAGATATGCTCCTACTGTAAGGGCTCCCAGAAACACTGCTTTTGGGGCTACAGCAATGAACCTCCCCTTTATGGTAATTACTTTCAGTTCATCAGCAGTTTAGGTTGCCATGCTGCATTTTCTTATTTACTTCTCATAAACATTTACTGTGGAATTGTTGCTTTCTAAAGGAGGAATCCCAACCCAAATGAATTGAGTGGAAATTTCTCACTGATTCTACAGGGATAGGATTTTGCTGCACTTTCCTATATCCATCAAGTCTCTGTATTACTGGTTATTTTATTTTAGATGCATTTCTTGTATTCTTTTTAGTTATTTTCTTCTGATATTTCTCAGCCTTCGGAGTCCCATTGTATAATTGCTCTTCCTTCTTTGCTATTTACAGTTCTTTTCCTCTCTGCATCTCCAATCCATTTCATGCTGTAAAATGTCTTTGTTGTGTTCATAATATAGTTACTGAAACCGTATTTGTGAAAGTTCAGGGCAGCACAGGTCACAAAAAGTAACAGGTCTAGTAGAAAGATGTAATTTTTGCATGAGTGTCTCCTTTTGGATTGATAGCAACAAGCCATATGTACGGCTGTCTAGATGCTTATGATTTCTTCACTAATGATCTGGAGGAAAATAGAATGTATTTTAGGTTTTGCATATGATTTCTATTCAAAGACCAAAGAGATTAGTAAGTGCTTCAAAGATACGACATCAAATTTATAGTAAGCTATTAGTCATAGCTGAGATAGTCACCAGATTTTGTGATGTGGGAGCAATGGTGATATTTTGTATATTCTCTATTAGCTGTCCGTAATTATGCTTTGCTGGTGACCTCCTTCTCTAAGCCAAGGCAAACCAGGCATTTTGGTTCATTACAGTATGATTGTAGGATTTCATTGTTTATTTTTGTAACCTGCATAATGATGTCACCTGCAGATAATGTTGGGGTAGCCGCTTGCCACAAATGTGGAGGGAGGAAGTTGGACTGGGGCATACTTATGCTAAAGGTTATCTTTATTCTTTAAGTGTAAAAACCTTCAAACTTTTTATAGACCTCTGTCTGAGGTGCATCTAAGAGCTGAAGTCAGTGAAGTATTTTATATTAAAAAATAAACACATACACGGCACGGTGGCAGCTCCCTTGGATGCAGAGCTACCACGTTGTCCTCCTGTAGTCCAAAACTGCCAGAACAGACATCTCTATTCCCGTATCCTCCCTTCTGATTTATTTTGCATAGTTGGAAAATAATCACAAAGTCTTTTATTCACAGAAGAACTGCTCGGCACGATGCAGGTGGCTGACACACAGATAATGGATCTGGAGTAATTTTGCAGTAAATAAAGGAGCAAGTAGCCACCCTGAGTCTTTAATACTCTTATTTTATATTGATGAGACACTGGTTTTGAAGGTAAAGCTGCTTCCTGATTTCTCACTGGGAGCTGAGCATCTGAAATGCTTATGACATTAAAATCTCTGACTGCTCCATCTGAGCAAGCAGAGTTTCACTTGGATCCAAAAATGGCAGTAGTTCAGAACAGATGCATTACCCTTGTTTTAGATTCCTATGTTATATATCCCACTGTAATATGTATCCATATATATCCATTTTGATCCAGTCTTCTGATCTGATGTGGTGGATACAACTCCCCAGTAAAGGCAGAAGCAGTTACAAAGCATGCTGCAATGCACATCTCCCACATCTTCTTGAGAGCTGAGTTTTATTCTCCTCTGGACCACCAGCTCCACAGCCAAATTATCCACCTCTTTGAGAAGAAAAGGCCAATGGCCTGAAGGAAAGTTTTATGGTTTAATGAAACAGTAAGAAAACAAATATTAAGTTCTTAATGAAAGAAATGAAAATGAAAAGCACACAGTAGTCAGTACTTTATGATCCATGAATTCCTTTCTCTTGCCCTGCAGAAAGCACATGTGTTCTGCAGTAGTTGGGCTGATCCTGTTGGCAAATCTTTCGTTCAATGTAATGGTGCAGGATCAGGGATTTGGGAAGGAAACTGGGAACAGAAGAAATAGATGATATCTGCTGAGACAGAAATCCAGCCTTCTGCTATCATAGGTCCTGCACCATCAAATCACTTCCGTAAACGTTTCAAACCTCCATCACTAGTTGTCAGATTTCTTTGTCCTTGCAGCTCCCCTTGGCATGCTTTTCTAGTGACTCAACTTCTTCTCATTCTTTGCCCCAAATTAATTCATGGCTGTAGATGCCGCTTTGTTCTTGAGCCAAGGTCGTTCTTTAGCTTGCATGGATCTCCTTTCTGCTGTGCATCCCTCTGACTCATGTGGTGACAGTGGCTATGCTCCCTCTGCCTTTCGTTGTCAGCCGGAACAGCCAAACTTTTCTAGTCACCTGCCATGGGATGGTGCTTTGATTGTGCTTTTCCCTGTCCCAGAGTTCCTGCTAAGTATGAAGGCTGGAAAACCACATCAGGCAACGCCAATGTTAATGGCGCTTTGGAAACCACCCCCAACAAACTCTGGTGGTGACAGCAAGCGTGAAGTGAACCACGGCGTCTCACAAATACTAAACCAAACCCACTGACTACGTATTTCTTTAGATGACTTTTTGTCTTAGGCACTAAAATTTTGGGGGGAACCCTGCCATACAGACATGGTGGAGTACGTTGCTGCTGCACGCGGTGGTTTGCAGAACACACTGTGTTGCTCTCTCAGCTAGCAAGGAAGCTGATCGTGGGCCACACCGCTGACAGAGGGCTCAGGATCTGATCTGAGTGAATGGCTCATCTCTGTGGTTAGTGGTTTCTATATTTCAGTAGGTTCAGTTTTTCATCACTAAGGTCACCGTGCTTTCAAGATAATCATGATTCCTTTACCTATTGAGTTTGTAGAGCCTTCAAGGCAGAATCTGCCAGTTTCTGTGGGCAAATTCATCACTGAACACAACAGGATCATGACAACTGAAAGTTTTTAGAGAGACAACTGTAACGTGAGTAATTGTCATTACAGGAGCGTTTTCAAAGTAGTTACTTTCAAATGACAATTTTATGGTTTTGCTACGTAAGTCACACTATACCCAGATAAGCTCAAACTGAAGTATTTCAACCTCAGTACATTTGAGCTAAGCCTTTATTGATGGAAATTTTCATGGAACACATTTTTTCATGGAAATTTAATTTTCTACATTTAAAGTTGTATTTCTTGCAGATGAAGTGAGTGTGCTTGTTCATTGTGAAGATAACAATACAGCCAATGAATTGCATATGCCTGGGTAAACTCTAAACACACAAGCCTAACATGGAATATAAATCTAAATGTCTTGCACATGCTATGCAAATTCAAGAGTCTTCAATAGGGCCCTGTTTCACCAAGGAGCTGATTCCAGAAAAGTTTGAAAAAGCAGTGGAATAACTTTAACATTATTAACCCACATAAAGACTCCTGAATATAGTACAAAATCACTCATGTTGATATTGGCTCCCCCCCGGAAAGAAAAAGAGATCAAAGTTTTTTTTTCCCCTGAAAATATTAGCCTTGAGTTTGTTTTCAGATCTTTAATGTAAAATTGCATTTACTTTCTGTGTTTTCAAGACTGAGGCATTATTGTTACTCCTGTTCAGTAGGCTTTTTGTAATCAGTTCATACACTCACATTTATTTAGCTCCTTCTTCTGAATGGCAAGGAGATGATTTTCCCTGCAGAAATGGAGGGTCTTTTCAAAGATGGAAATATCTTAAAGAATTGCACCTTTATGATTATTCATAGGTTTGTTTATAGGTTTAGAGCCCCATAAAGTATCGAGAAGTAATTCCATTGGTAAGCCAACACTGGCTTGGAATAACTTGCTGAATCCCAATGCTTTGTTCATTTTCTGTTCTAGCACATTGTATTTTTTTGTGCATTGCAATACTGGGTTACTCAAAACAAGATGAGAATGCTCATTTCAACAAGAGCAGGACTAAAGCTGGGGTTTTTTTTGAAGAATAATCCATATTGTCTTTTAATGCTACCATTTCAAAATGGTGCCTGTGTAGCCCTGTCAAAACAGAATTATACTGCGTCTTAATGGGATGTATCTGTTTAATATCTGCAGACAAAACCACGAAGTAACCTTCTCTAATACATCTGGAGTTTCTGCTTTAGCTCTTTGTTCACCAGGGACCACACTGACTCTGGGATTTTGTGCAGCCTTGAGAGATGCATTGGGGCTGACTAATACACTGCCAGTTAGTGTACTGTTACACTCCCTAGACAGGCCTTTACATGAGGCAAAGGGATGTGAAAAAAATCTTCTCCATTTCAATTTTTTAAACTAGACTTTCTACCTCCTCTACCTACCAGGGATGAGAATACCTTTATCATAAACTGCTGGTACCGCAAAGATGAGTAAATGCATTTGGCGCAGTCCAGATCCTGGGTGACACCAGCAGCAGAAGAAAAGCCATAATTACCCTGGTTCCCCAGAGTCTTGAGAGACAGCTGGAAAACCACTGGATGGTCCATTTTTCACATGGCTTGAGAACTGAGGAGGAGCAGCTCTCTCCAAGCTTCAGCTGCTTTTTCCTGCCTACAAGAACCAAAATAGCTAACAGGGAGGCAATGGTGAGAGCCAGGATGGCTTCTTTCTTTCCTTCAAAATTAAGACCCCTCTCCAAGTTAGAGGGGACGTCTTGCCTGAGTGAGGAATGCGGCACACAATGAGCTCCTTACGCCAGGATGTCAATTGCTGTTGAGAAGATTTACGAATGGGCTTCTTTAATGAAGTGATTTGTTGGTCCTAAGTAACTGCTTTATCTCATCAAGTCCACAGCACAGGAAATCTAATGTGAAGGTTTGGTCCCAGCAAAGTATGCTTGGCTTGAAGAAAAGAATCACACTTTGGAAAAAAGGAATAATGGAATGTTAAATTAGTAATGGCTTTTGCAGCTTGTTTGCAGTCTGGTCTTCCTATGCTGTAAAAATTATTCCAGTATTTAATTTCTGGGGCTTAATTTGTGCCTTTGCTTGGATTATTTTTTAAAGAATTTCTTCTGCTTGGAAGAGTTTGTTTCCTCCAACAGAAGAATAATATTACAATAGATGGTTTGCGTTGGGCTGCCAGAAGCCCCAGCTGTTGGTAGTATGATATTCTGAGCAAGTGTGCAAATAATGTTAAGACTGACAGGCTTCCTAGAATCTCCACGAAAACACAGCTTACCTCCCCCAGGCCTCCAGACCATAAGAGCAATTCTGTTTGCATTACCTTGACTTTTATAGGTCTGTTCACACATTTGGGAGGGAGATAAATGCTGGATTGGAGTCACACAGCTACACCTGTGTTGCTGTGAGCTGCAGCTCACATAAACATGCTCAGACTATCTTTACATGAAGTCTCTCCGGTATTACTGTTCATACAGAGATGGGAACTTGGAGCTCAGCATGTGGTACCAAGATTGGACTAACCTGCACGGAGCTCTGTGCTGCGTTAGCCATGCATCTCGCCAGCTAGGTAAGGATGTGTCGATAAAACCTGTAGTCATAGCCTCCAGGTGTGCTCAGACCAAGGATACTGGTCTGACACTCACTTTTGTACCCTCTTGTGGGGTAATGGACCTTATTGGGCCCATAGAGGGGCAGAGGAAGAGTTACGCATGCTGAGATGGTTCTGGTAAGCGTCTCCATGCATTTGTCTCCTGTCTCAGATGTCCTTGAATTTCTCCATGCTTGAGCTCGTTGGGTTACATACCTAGACTTACGAAAGGGAAGCTGATGTGCAGAGAAATTAAGTGATTCACACAGGGTCAGGAATGGTAGAGCTGAAGACTGAATCCAAGTCTCTTGAAACCATGCCAGTACCTCAACCACAAGGCCACCGTTCCTTCGTAGCATATTTTCCTTCGACTCTAGCAGCTTTTGCAGCTGGCTGGCTTTGTAGAGCAGATCCAAAGCTCACTGAAGTCAGTGGGAATCCACTTACCGATTTCCAGCAGGCTTGGGATCAGTCCCATTAGGTGCTTTTTTCCTATACGCTAGAAAGAATAGTTCTGTCTTTTAATGTTCCCTTTACCTGTCCATGTTGTGCATTAGGGAAGCTGCACAGTTTGAGATTAGGGTTGCTTATTTTACCTTGCAAGGACCCCTGGCAAACTGTTGGAAAACACTGATAGAAACCAAGGTTATTGCTCCCATCTCCTCACTGGAAATTTCTGCTCCCTTGGAGCACAGCTACATAAACAGCTGATTTGGCATTTAGCACAAGGGAAGGAACGGAAACGCCTGGCAGGGTGGTGGGAATGAGTTATTGGAGGTGATGGGGGAAGGGCCAGAGCCTTGGAGCAGAGCTACTGCCAGTGGAAGAAGCTGTGCTGGATGCTGAATCCACTGTTTGTGTGGCTGCAGCCTCTTTGAAGAGATAGGAACTATCAGATGTGGGTGGGAAGGAATCTCTTCAACAGCTGATAAAATGTTATAATTAGTGTGATCACTGACACCCAGTTAATATTTAACAGCTACATTTGAAGATTTCCTTTAGTTCCCCAGGGTCAGTACAATCCACTGCCATCTCCAGACTGCAAAAATCAATGGGTGAGAATTCTCTGCTTTTTTTTTACATTCCCATGTTTCCCCCTGTGAGCTAATGCCTGTTTTTCTTAGCAGACTTGTCTCCACTCACAAAGAATCCGATCCTGTCCTTTATGTAATCAATGGGCAAGTTACCAGTGGCTTCTGTGGCATGGTTTCGTTAGGTTTTCTCTGTGCAGGAGGGAGAAGGCTGAGCAGAGCTGAACTCAAAGCTGATACGCACCAAAACCTACCAAAACTTTAGTTGTATTTCTGACAACTGTATTTGTTGTTTAGATGAGGTAGTCTACTGGAGCTGCAGTATAGTCATTATCTTTATTTAAAACTATATACGTGGGCTAGAAACTAAAATGTGGTCCTGGCAGGTCCTCTGCTGAGGACCCCAGAGTCTGGATTCATCCCAGTTTGCATTAGATTCCGAGTTAATTGTTTAAGTTGGAGACCTAACTCCTCCTTGGGCCTGGGAGCCCTCTGTAATCAGTGAAGAAAAACCAGTTACTTCCAGAAAGCAATTCAGAAATTTAGATGGGATGCAAGTACCTACAGTCGTCACGGTCCTGTAGTTATTTCTGTTGACTGTAGGGGGAGTTCAATGTAGGTAAACTCCTCATTTAAGCAGTTTAGTGAAGTGCCTGAAGTTAGGTGAGATGGATTTGTGGGCTGGTGACTAGTGATTTCTCATGGACCCCACTAAACCTTCATGGAGCTGCTTAACTACAGATATGTTGTTTAATAAGGAAAAGAGAAACCTGTGGGAAAACAAAGAATATCAATAATCACACATACTTACATCTGGCAATAAAGTTTTTGGAAAAAAAAATCAGTACAGCAGCTTGTTGCCTTTGAAACTTAATGCTATTAAAATGTTCAGCATGAAGTTTCTATTTTTAAAATAGCAGTTGAAAGAAATGCGCAAGATTAATAAGAAGCTAAATTGAAACCATGTTGGTTCATAGGTAATACAGACAAACACTGAGTTAATGGGGAAGCATTCTTGGGGTGAGCTATGCGTGCACTCTGGTTTGGGCTGCTGCTTGTTTGTTTTTTATTTTGTCTTTCTTAGAAAGCAGAAGGGGGTGGAAATACCAGCCTGTTAATCTTTTATTTCCTTTTTTAGACTGTTGTTCAGTCGAGTTTATTAAGCTTTCTGAAACAGCAGCCTATGACAATTAAGACACCATCTACCACCCCAATACATAGTCACTAATGTAAACCATTCTCCAGCAGAAGTGGACTACAGGTCTGCCTGTGGAAAGCCTTAAAGACAAACAAGGAGACGTGTAGCAATCACGTAGGAAGTGATGAAAAGGAGATTTGAATACTGAGCTATTTACCTGGAAGGGAGAAGCCACCTGACACAGGTGTCCATGAGAGCTGTAGATCTCCGTCTCTATTTGTTGCTGTTGGAGCAGCTGTAGCTTCAAACAGACAATCCTTGTCTAGCTAAATGCAGCAGAGAAGAGCTGCACCTCCAAGGAAGTGTTTACAAAAGCAGTTGCACATAGAAGTTTGCTCCAAGATGACCACAGTCTTGTGCTGATAACTGTAATTGCCAGCCCAGAGGACTGGATGGATTTTAGTTCTTGATATTAGATGAAAAAAGGGAGTTTGAGCAGGGAGGCAGGATGCTGGTAGGTCGGACCCCGGAGAAGAGCTTTGGTTTCATTGGCACTGTGACCATTTACACGATGTCAAGGTCTGGCCCACTGACTGCAGTGGAGTTGGGACGATCCATGCTAGCAGCAGAGCTGTCCCATAGGGCTTCTATTTTCTCACAGATTTTTTTTTTTAAAAAGTCTAAAAGGAACTGGCTGTGTGGTAATAATAGAAGAATGAGGACTGGAGGACCTTGTTAGCAGCCCAAAGGAGAATATGCAGATAGTTGTTCGGTTCAGGAATTGTTAGCAGCAGCAGTGAATGTTCCAGCAGGCACTGCATAGGGCTGCATATGGAATAACCTGCTGTGAATAAACTGCACAGAACATCCAATGAATATTTACATAAGGGAGACGTCTGTAAAATATTAAAGTAATAAATGTATTTATGTACATTTATATGTGCATTATTACCTTACGCTAATACCCAAATGTGGGCTCTGTATTTCATTATGAGTTTGAATCAAAACGTATCTTTACAGCGTTGAATTAAATGTGGTATTAAGGCCTGATCAGCAGCATGCTGAAGATAGCAGGGTGCTTTCCATTAGCTGTGGTTTATATTAGTGAAATGCCCCAAGATACTCACTGTGTTCAAAGAAATCAGTTGGAGCCGGTTCCTGCCTTGCACTGTTGCCATTGACACCATGGCGTAAGGGACGGGCGGGGAGGAGGAGACTTGGCCATGCAGTGTGGGTGACAGACATGAGAAAAGAACCAAGAACTTGTTGGAACAGAAGGACAAGATAAAGCTGGGGCAATTACTGCTGCGCCATAGATCGAGGCATTCTCAGTCAACTCCAGCGATGGCCTTGGCCCCCTTCCATGCCGGTTTGACTCTAGATGTGCTTCATAAGACCAGGTTTCTGGCTATTCCTCTGAGGATGTTTGATTTTCAGCTGAACCCTGCGTGTCTCATAACAAGCTTTGGGTCTTAGCTTTGTGGTGTTGGTTTGTGTTTTATGAATCTTACTCCTTAGATGATGGAGATTGGTAACAGGGATAGAACCAGTGATGAGAACCTCAGGGAAGGCCATGGATGAGTGGGGAGGGATCTGCTAGTGTTTAGCAACGAAATGTGAAAATCTTTCCAGCTTATTGTTACGATTTCTCTGCTTTTGTATATGAACAAGTTACATAAGTTGAAAAGCTTTGATAACTTAAGCTCTGCAAAACATCCAGATGAGTGACAGGATCACAGCTACAAACTGCCCAGTGGTAGCGTTGCTAATTAAATCCTTTTTTTTTTCCTGGCCAAAGTTGTTCACCATTAAAGAAAAACAAACAAAACCCTCACGATTTTGAATGTTAGCAGAAGAAAACCCAATTTTTTTTCTCATCGACCAGATGTCTCATTTCCACAGACGTTGGCCTTCTATTTACTCAAGCACTTTGGAGTCCCAAAGGTGTGGGTGCTCAGGTGTTATGTGTTGTTGGTAGAACTAGTTGGAAACTAGAACTTTCTCTACTGAAGTAAAATTTTGAAGTTTCAAAATGAGTTTACATACCCTATTGGGATATCAGGCACTCACTCATTTTGGAGTAAGTTGGGCACTGGCTGTGCAGGCGATATTCTGAGAAGTTTCACTTTGGAGGTGCCAAAACTTTTTCATTCTGAAATTTTAAAAAATAGCATTTGATAATACTGCTTTTATATTATCATGTAGTATAGTATAAGTGTAATACTGAACAGGATATAACAGTATGCACACGTGGTATATATTAATATTTGTTTACATGTAATATATCTATAAATTGAAACAATGAAATACAGTGATATGGTGAGAATAAAACGTATGAGTCAAGATTAACTCAGAAAGTGAAAACATTTACCTGAAGTAAATTTCTGTAAAACATTTTGATTTCAAAAAAAAAGGTATTTATTATGTAAAACTACTGCATCAAAATGCTGCTAGCTTTCAACCGTGTTTCGTTATTATAAGTGAAACCACCAATGCCCAACAATTTCCATTGTGGCAGCTTCTAATGTTGTTAAACTTTTACCATGCGTGCTGAAATCATACATGCTGAGGTCTGCTTCAGGCAGAATTTCTTTGGAAATGATCGGCAGAAATGCTTCAGCAGTTTCTGAGACTGAGCACAGGGAAGAATACATTATTTTGCTTACATTAAAATACGTTACAGCTGTTTTGGAGAAGTGCCTTAAAAATGACTGGGAATCAGGACACTGGGATGGACTTCTTGTGTTCCATGTGTTTGGCCCAGGTGTGAACTTGTGTAGCATTTACACATTCTCAGCAGCTAAACTGTCAGCTGAAGGAAGGTTTGGTGGACCCAGGGACTAATATCTGTTTTTTTTATATCACTTTTACTGTTCAAATATGTAGGCAAGGTTTGGAAGGAACAATAGCTTCAGCTAACTGTTCTTGATTGATCTCATTAGTTAATTATTCCTTTTTACTAAGGAAAACCCAGCTGATCTGCAGGAAAGCGAGTTGGTTATATGGGACATCTGCCATTCTTTCTGTTCTGCCTTCAACCTCAAGCCCAAGTTTTAACGCAGGCTCGCAGGCTGGGTGTGACGATGCTCTCCTTGTTGCCAAAGAGGAGCCAGCGGTGCCAGAGATCTAATCAGGTGGTGACACCAAGGACTAGCGGAGATGTTTGTGAACATGGAAAAAGTAGTTCTCCTGGCTCTCCCAGCCAAATGGCTGGCCAGAAGCAAGGTTTCAATTATAACCAGAGCTAAAGTATGTTTGCGTTAATGACAGATCCGTCAGCTGAAGCCCAGATACTCTTAATGAGAATATGTGCGATGGGATTGTGTGCGTGTTGCTAATTCATTTGACATAGCTGCTTACTGGAGTTTGGTTAATTAAGGTGGATGATCTCTGTGGGCTGAGAAGTGGCATCACTGAACCCAAATTTCTGGCTGAAGTTTAAGACCACAGTGTGGCCTGGGCTGCTGGGTGTCAGGAGTATCCTGAGGGCGCCAGACCGGGGCCTGTGTAGCAGGGGCGAGTGACGTGCAGCAGGTTACCGGTGATAACATGGAATGGGGCCATTTTCAGCCACTGCTGGGAGCTCCAGGTTCTCTGAAAATCTTCAGGACCCATTTATGGCTGATTTCTCATTATTTTTGAACAGTGGCGCTGCTGCTCCCTGCCTGGCTGTGGGCGCCCCATGTCGGCCGGGCTGTGAGGAGAGGCGGGGGGGGGCTCCTGCCCGCGCCCCATGTCGGCCGGGCTGTGAGGAGAGGCGGGGGCCGCTCCTGCCAGGCATGGCCGGTTCCTGCCAGTTCCGGCCAGCTCCAGCAGCCCCATCCCAGGGCACAGCTGTATACAGTGCATACACAGAATTAACAACATTTGAAGTACTTTTAATCAATTCCTTCAATTTGGGGGAAATTATTGAAATCTCCTACTTCAGAAAGGTAATAATATTTTGTTGCTTTTATTTTTGTTCATCATTTTTACCTTAACAGAGCTAGTCTGTATCAATAGGAAGATACTTTTATGTGAGTTCATTTTTCTGAAGCCAAATTTCCTCATAACCGGGCCTGCTTTGTGGGAATCCAGGTGCCATACAAACGTGAACTCCTTTCTATAATTCTGCCTCCTGAAGGAAAGACAAACTTCATGCTCATTTATTTTTAGTCTGGTCCCGAGTTTGAACACATCAGGGCTAACTTTCTCCTTTTGGCTCGCATATTGTCTCCAGGGGCCTGCCACTTCTGCATGGGCTCTACATGTGGAGTGGAATGTAACCTGGTTGTCCTGGGCAGGCTGCTAATTACAGCTTTAATTTTATTGTGCTTAGGAGGAGACAGATATCCAACCTTTTCTTACTTGTACCTACGGATCTGAAGAAAGGCATGATAGCAGATAAGGTGCACTGACAGACAGGATGGCCCCGATGGCAAATTGCCCATCAGGTGAGTAAAACCTGCTATTGATGAGCCGTATGAAAGGATGTCTGTTACTATAATGATATATGTAGATAGATATAATGATGTGTCTACATACACATATATTCGTTACACGCAAACACATATATGTATTTGTTTCTATGCGGTGTTAACAGAATCCATTCCAAAAAGCGTTTAGAAAAGAGGAGAAAAGGTGTGTTTTATATTATTCCTGTGTATATACTTGCTTATGTAATACATGATTCATTTCCCCTGGGACTTCTTAAAGAAGTTACTAATGTGTAAGCAGCGCAACTTAAAAGAAATCAACTGGATCTAAATCGTGTCTTACAATGCCTACAGTTTTGCAATGAGCAAAAAAAAAATGCACTTTGAGGCAACAGAGGCGATCTATAATTTTACAGGAAATGAGCTATTATTATGCAGTCAGAAAATAAAAGCAAGGGTCTGCTCTTAGCAGTAAATACTGCAAAAATTATTTTAATTTTGAAAATGGTAAGCTGTGGTTTTGTTAGTTGCAAATTGTTGCAGCTCCATTGCTTTGAAAGGGAAACAGCTGATTTATATCAGCTGAGGATCTGTCTTTGCATTACTGATGTTTTATTCAGAATTCTTGGACCACAATACATTAGAAATCACTGCGGTAGATTTACCATAAATATTCAGGTTCTGTGGTGCGTTATTTCTTGAGTAATCCCATTGATTTCGGAGGCTTAAAAGTACTCAAGAGGACAGATTCCTCTGGAAAGAGGAAAAGCTGATCAGTCTTGAACTATGGTTGCTGGGAGTATTACCACAGCCTGCTTTCCAGTGTGGTGATGAACTTAATTGCTATAGTGTCAGCTCTTTTCATTGTTCCACACAGTATTGTTTGCCAGTCCTGTTGAGCCCACCTCTTGAAACTGATAGGAACTTTTCCACTGAGTTTATCAGATATTGGGTGTTTAGGGATCTTGAACTAGGTCAAATAGAAGCTATTAATGTAGCTTGGCCTTCTTCCAGCTTTAGTTATTGCCTGTGATGCTTCTACAATCTGGTATATAATTTTCTCTTGTTTCATAAAAGAGAGAGAATGACTCAGAGCCATGCTATGCCACTTGGTATTTTTGTTTGTATATTGTCACTTACCTTTGTATTCAAAGAAGATAAATCCAACAGCCATCAGGTTATTGACGCTTCCTATAAGTGTTTATGTATATGAAGGCTGCTGTTACATTTATATGACTGACCAAAATGATTACCAAGGTTCAAAGCCATATTTGTGCTCTCTTAAAGTACACATTTTTTAAAAATGGGGACAGATGTTTGGTGCTGTTGGAAGAAAAAACACAAAATGTGTGACAATGGAAAGGTCCGGTTTTGGTGCTGAGGGTGTTTCAGAAATAGAGCTGGTTGAAATATTTCTGATTTTAAGATGGTGTAAGCCCCTTTTATTTAAATCTTGAGCAAAGGAAAAAGCAATAATGAAAATAACTGCAGAAAATATTTCAGTTGTTCGCACATTTCTGCACTCTGTTTAGCACTGAAGAGTAGGGTCATGGTCAATAATGAGCCTACCAGTGTCACAGGCATGTGAGTTTGGTATTGTAGATGCTGTGTGTGTTTTCTGCACTACTGACTGAAGAAGGCAAGAAGACCTGTCCAAAGTTTGGTAGTTATCATGCTAGGAGTTTTCTCCCACCTCCATTTCCACCAGCAGCTTGTCCTGCTTTGTGGTTTTTTTTCTTCTGTTTATTTGAATGAAACAGGTGTTTCACAGAAACATTGAGGCTTGCAGCTCTAATCTCTGTCTCTCACAAATGGATCCTTTGTACTGTCTGGTGGATTAATAGGGGGTTAGGTGCTTAAAATATAAACAGTGAGTGCATACAGTGGGAAGGAAGGGAGAGGGAGTCAAGCTGCATGTGGTTGTTGAGCTGTATGTAATGTATGATGTAATTTATTTAGCAGAGGTGATGCAGTAGTCAAGAGATGCTATGAGAGGAAGGGGTCCTTTTAAGGAAACAGGGTAGAACACCACCGAGGACTGAGGACTTGTGTACCACCAGGTGTGAAGCAAACCTCGGCGTGTCTGTTAGTGGCCAATGAAAAAAGTTCATTGGTTTTGAAGCTTTGGAGCTCAGGTGCAGGGAAAAAGAATAGGGGCTCATTGTTAAGGCAAGGATCAGCACTCCCTTTTGTTTGTTCCCCTGCCCCCCTCCTCCTTTGGCACTGCAATAATAATATCTTGTCACTCCTAAGACATGCTGGCATAGATCACGTTCACTGATGGATGTTCAGCCAATGAATGTACTAAAATGGTTTGTTTCTGTTGATGTATGTCTTTGTAGACTCCTCTAATGGGAATGTAAATAAATGAACCCTTCACCAGTGATTTCTTTCACTGTAGTCCAGTTTAACCCCCGAGCGCCTGCTGGCTAGGAGGCACTCCAAATGCTTTACTGTCTTAGGTTACTACAGCTTTTGCCTTTTCCCTGAGTTTCATGTATTCCATTTGCTGTCCGAGTGTGCAGGCAACTTCCTATATGTGGATGCAAGTAATTTTTTCAAATCGGTATTTAGTAAAACAAGGTTGAGAAATTAAGATGTGCAGTCAAGAAAGGTAAGGGCCTAACGTCCACTGAGACCATTGAAAAGATTTCTTGTGATTTCCCTGGGAACTGTAGAGGTTATGACAAGCTCTTGAGATTCATTTATTTTCAGCTCTGTGCAAGACCTGGTTTGTATGGGGCTGTGAATGATAGAACTGTAACATTTTTCTGTGGTTAGTTCTCAGCAGTATGTAAATTCTACAATGGTACTTGTCCTTAAGGCACTGGAACTCAAAAATGTCATCAGAAAATACCCAGCAAAAATATATGTATTTTTACCCTTACTGATTAACCAAAAATAATTTTTACAGAGAAGATAGGCCCTAACGTATTTATTCTCAGGAGATTTTTTTCACCGTAAGTGTATGGGAAGGAGAGTTTTGAAAGAAGGTTAACATAGTTTTCACACCTCCCTTCTAGACTTTGAAGTGCTTGTACTTGGGCAGTTTACCTACACCACTGGAAATGCCATCTTCCATAACTGTACATTTAAAGAACCGTTTAGTGACCATTGGCCAATCCCCATTTCTTCAAGTTGCCATTTAAAGAGACTTTTCCAGAGAAATTGGTACACATTTGTACAAATTGCAAAACTGGCTGCAGTTTCCCCCCCATTTCCATAATCAGACAAATCAGTCACAGAACAGGATATGCTTGCACAGCAGAGATTGAGAATGGTAGAACATCACATGGCTCACCAAGCGCAAACCACTATCATCTGATATGATGCGTGTACCCTTGTAACAAGTTCATGTGTTGGGACAACATACTGTCGTATCATATATCTGGAGCAAAGACAACTAAAACCAGCCTTCTCCCACTTCAGCCTCTTGTATGTAGGAGATTTTTCCAGGAGACCAACTATTGACAGAGACCATCCCTCCCTGAAATGCTTTTGCTAAATCTCGTCTGTTCTGGAGTTTTCAGTGCAAATGTACTCACTGAGGAAGAAAATCCTCTTTTTAAAATATGCTATTTATTTTTTAGCCTATGTGCTTGCTGACCCTGCTAATAAATTGCTATTTAAAAGCTATATTCTAGAGTGGGGAACTCTGTACCTCTACCCCCTTCTCCTATATATTTATTGTAGTGGAAACTTAAGAACTTTATTGAATGCTTGGCTGTGAGGACACTGGAACAGAGCATCCAGTATTTCCATATCATTCCTTCGTTATTTATGGTTGCAGCTTAGTAACATGCAGCACCAGATGTGAGTAAGAAGAAGGAGGGGTGCAAAAGAGAACTTAAATGACTGTGATGAATAGTTGAAAGTGAACAGAGGGGCTTTTAAAACTCCTTTAAAGAAAGCCTAATGCTCTGCTTCCCTAAGCAGCAGGCTACTGATGATGGAAAAGTCACAGACATACCTGCAGAGATTTGGGAAGCTCTTGTTTCAGTAGGTCTTTATGGCAGCTAAAAAAAAAAATTCCTGTGCTCCTGCCAACTTGGTTGGTGTGTCCAGCTTGCTTTTCTTCTTTGCATTTTGCTCTGTAAGGACAACATGCAATAACTTGAACAGCGCCAACTGCCAAACTGTGTTTATTCTTAGCTACCCCCACCAAACCCAAGCCCTACTTGGGTCTGGTACCAATACCATGTCAGGATGGGTACATTGTAAGTGATGTCATACAGAGGGAAGATTTTTGCTGGGAAAATAGTTATTTGTCATCAAGACTCTCACCAATGAGACTGAATTCAAATTCCATGTGGTCATAATCTTCCTGTCCAATGTACCATCGAGGTGTGAAACATGGAGGACTCGAGCAGCGCTATCTTGAGGATTGCTGTTTCCTGGCTGCATTTAATTTCTGATAGTAGCATAAAATACCAGGCCCTGAAAGCCCTGAACCTTCTTTGCCTTATTAAAACCAAATGGTGACGTTTTATTTGGCAGATACTACCTGTACTTCCCTGATGGCACCCTTGAAATCCAACATTAGTATAAATTATGAATGAAGCACTTTCTATCCTCCTCCTGCATCACCCTGTTTTATAATAAGCTTTCTAAAATATTCTGGCTTCAGACTAAAAAATGTTGGCTTTTCCAACCATCAAATTCCTTGATTAATTTTTTTTTTCTTTTTGGCAACACAGTTCAAAAAATTCAGCAAAAAATGTTTGACAGATGCAAAGGAATTTTGTAAGGAATCATTTAAGATTTAAGTGAGTTGGTTGTTTGCTAAAATTGTTTAAAGTGGAATCAAACAGTAGCCTTTGTGTACTCTGAGCTCTGCAGGAGTATGTCTCTGAGGAGGGTGCAATGCACTGCAAGCAAATGGCAGAGTGCTGCTCTTCCCTGTGCCTGCTGACACTGAGCTACTGCTTCATGCTCTCCCCATGAGCTTTCTCCCTCCTGCCACTTCCACTGCCTACTGTGGTGGGTGTGTGCACTTCAAGGGACTGAGCAGATTTGCTGCGGGTGGCTGAGTCCTGGCAGTGAGGGTGAGCTTGTTGTGCAGAAGTGGGGTCAGTGAAAGCCTATAGGTATTACAACACATGGGCAGCGAGGCATGTAAAATGCTGTGTACAGCTGGCCTGAGCATCCATGCTGCCTTCACTGGTGATTTCCTTGGTTTATGCTGATTTGTGTGGATGGGAAAATGCACTTGAAGAGCTTTAGCTCTTCAGTTAACACAGTTTTTGTGTGGGTGAACTAATTGGCGTAGCAGGCCACACCTCTTCACACAGACATTTAGGAAATGGTAAAGCAAATAAGCCCGGTGGTGCCAAAATCAGAGCGATAGCTGATGAAGCCCTGATGGGGAGAACAGCCAAATAGCGTCAATGGAATGTCAGTAAGTACAGAAGTTAAAAATACACATCTCAAACTTTGAGGACACTCTGGGGACTAAGAAGCTATATTGATACTAGACTTCAAAAGCTCCAAATAAACAGCAGGATTTTCTCAATGCACAGAAGTACATACTTGTGATGTCAGAGAGATGTTATTTCTGCACTGCAAATCTCAAGACAGATGCCTAAAAAACCAGTCCAGATAAGTTGCTTCTTATTTAATTTACATTTATAATTGCTCTTATTTTATTTTCATTTATCTTAGAAACTTAGTTTTAGATTCATACTGTGAATCCCAAATTTCCATATTTCTGGAGATAACATTACGAGATAACTTTACTCTAGTGCTTGTTTAGGGGACAGCATGTGGCTTGCATGGTACTGAGCAGCATTTCAGAGCACTAGAGCTCAGCTTGTGTCTATGCTGGATGACCTTGGACAAATAAAGTGGGAATAGCAGCATTGATTTGCTTTGTGAGATACTTTGAGATCCACAGATAAAAAATGCCAGAGAAGAGAGAGGCATGGATCTAAAGACAGACTTTTCTGGGATGCTTCTCAATCTATGAGTTAGCAAGACCAACATGTCCCTTCTCTCAGTGTGGGTGGCTTCACAGTTCTCAAAACCTTGGGTAGGCTGTGGCTTTGTCTCTTTATTCTAGGCAAAGGCTGTAGATGTTATATACAGACAGTGCCTGGATGGAAACAACTGGAAATAGCTCTCATTCTGCTATCTCCATCCGTGTTACTTATTCTGGGCTCCTGTTATAATGAGAAGTGAGGATTTTAGGGGATGATTCAAGTGACCCATTTTAGATGTCTGCTTTAGGGTGAGATTACTTTGGTCTTGATGTGCCTGTTCTCTCCAGTGCTCGCAAAGGGTCTGACTACTTGCATCTTGCCGTGGAGTCCTAACAAAAAACCCTGGTGTGTGTTTCACGCTGCTCTTTCAGAAAACTGCTGCCCTGGCTGGCAGTGAGCAGCATCAGTTGATTTTCTGCTGGTTTGGTGTGGTGAAAAACTGGGAGTTGCTTTTGCAGCTGTACTTCAACTCGCTTTCATTTGTCTAAGAGAAAATGGAAAGATAGTAAGGTAGGGAGAAAAGTTTTTATATTAGGGCCACACTTTTTCTAAAGGAGAAGCTCAAACAGAAGGAAAGGCATGACAAATACAGACCATAAAAGAAAATAAAATGTAGTAATTTTTTAATAGTAGAGAGAATCTGCGGAATATTTTTCCGTGATATAAAATCTTTGAAGCAGAGTTATAGGCTGGATTAACTGGTGACTCTATTCTATGTATAGATGAGATTGGTGAATTGTAACAGTCATTTCAGACATGAAAAACCAAACACTGCTCTAGAGTCAAGTGAGAGCTGCTTGTTCTTACAACAAAGTGTATTTATGATAAATGCCAACCTCCTAATGGGAGGCCAAATTATGTGCATTTTTATGAGTTTCTAAGGATGGCAGCTAGTTGTTTCAGGAAGAAGGACCTCACTCACAGCAGTACAGTTTATGCACAGGTTATGACGAATTAAAATAGCAGCCGCAGAATATTAGCAATCTGCACATCTTCATGTAAAAGCTTGGTTAACTCTGAGAACATGAAACTCCTATGTTTACACATGCTGTTTTGGCCAGCCTATAGGTTTCTCATCAGAAATACAGAAAATATAGAAAAGATGTAAAAACATGATAAGGTTTTAAGAAACTACATTCAAGCAGCATTTAGATTCACCAAACAAAATCAGGGACCACTGTGCATACTGCTGTGCAAGTGAGTAGTAACAGACATCCCCTGCTGTGCAAACATTTAAAACACACATTAGGAGATGCATTTTACTCTCATGGGTGGCTCTGGCCACGTGAGTTGTTTCAGTGTGAAAGGGAACAGCCACGTCTAAGGAAGAAGGAGAAGACCACTTCTGTGCATTGCATCACTTTATATTTTAGAGAACTCCATAGCCCTTGGAGCATGAAGAAAAATGCCCTCTATAACCTGTTTTGTATTTTTAATGCGTCCAAACTCTTTGTATGACAAGGAAGCTCAGACAGAAATTTCGCGGAGCTTTTCCATACATGTCCCACCTTGCAAATTCCCTTGGTCAATCTTCTCATCTCTGTGCTTCAGTAGCGCATGAGTGCTCTGTAGTGCTCTGTAGCACTAAAGTGAGCTTCAGCAGGGGACCTGCTTTTGGAGCTGGGTTTGAGCTTTATTATTGAGAACTCATTGGAGGGCGATGCACTACAAAGTGGGACACTTGAAAGCTAGGTGCTGGGGAGAGGGGTAGTGCTGCCTGAGCAAGAAGTGAGATTATAAATTAGAATTCAGCTCAGCACGTTTGGAGCCATATAAATAGATTCAGGGTTTGTGAAAAAACACCCTCAAGGATTCAGAATTATAGCTGAAGAGGAGGGAAAACATAATGCTTTAGTACCCTGTGATTTATGCACCAAGTAAGTTTGGATTAGTCAGTACTGTGAAGTGGGTTTGGAAGGATTAATAAACCTTACCCAGCACTCGTTGTATGATGATCAGCTATAAATCCTCTTTGAGTGAAACAGGAAGGAGCCCGATCCTTTCGCTCTGGAGATGGGCAATACTCATGACGTTGTTCAAGAGCAGCCCAGTTTGAATTCTGGGGGGTTTTGTCTTCTCAGGGTGAGGCTGTGGATTGTTCATGGCAACTTGGCCATTTCCAGTTTGCTCAGAAGATATGAGCTGCCAGATGGGCCTGGCAAGAGATGGGACAACTGTGTGAAACCACGAACTCCCATTTGCCTGGCTTATACAATTAGCAGCAAACAGTTCATTTTGTGGAATGGTCACATTTGCCCAGAGAGGGAATATAAAAAGCATAAAAATGCTGTAGGTTGCAAACTCTTCCTTGTTACTTTTCATGTTCTGACTATTTCAAGTCCTGAATGATTTTTAAGCTCATTTTTCCTACTTGTTGTGGTTGTTTGAAGTGGAAAACTTTCCACTAAAGACTAAAAACTCTGTTCTAGTTGATGCTTTGCCCATTTGTATGCGTGCCAAAAACAGTATGACTTTTGATTTCTTCTGAGCATATGTCAGCTGGTGACCCACCACACCTTCTCTTGTGTGGCCTATATAAACCAATGCCAACTGAAGCTTCAAAGAGTGACTTTCCTCCCTGTAGGGAAGGAGGGAGGGGAGGTTTCCTACCTCACACTTATTTCCAATAAACTGCCATCCTCTCAATTTTCCACAAGCAACAGTGTAATTGAGCAGTAACCTCAGTGTATGAAAATGTGTGTGGCAGATGAAAAAAACATTGTTAGACTGGAGGCAGCTGGAGTGCAGTCATGAAGCGTAAAGAGCTCAGCTCCCATAGAATCTCTTCTGTGAATATTTAGAATTTAAGAGAAAAAAATGCTCAGCTGTTTGATGGACGTGGAATTCTTATCAAACCAGGAAAGAGGGAGTGAGAGCTGTTTGATTAAACAAGTTGTTGTTCATCCGGAGAGTAAGGAAGGGAAGAGTTAGCCTTCCCTGGGAAGAGGTCTGGCTAGATCATCCAACTGTGAACCCCCTGAGGTGTTTCTATCTGGGCAGTCAAATTTGTTTAGGCTGTTTAGGGAGAGGTACCAGAAGATGCACTGTTCATAAGACACAGGGAGTCCTCTGGATGGCAGAACAGGCTGCAGCTATGTTATAAAGAGGCATCTTTTGCTTGTGACTGTCTTTATTATTTTAAATCAATGTTTAGCACTTCTTTGCTAAATTTAGCTGAACTTACCCACCTGGTATTTACAGCATCTTTGCTGCTGCAAACTGATTGTACGAGATGTAGTTGATCTGCATAAAGCATCCTCATAGACTGAAACACAAGACTGCGATGGACAAACGATCAGCACTTGCTCTAAACTCCATCCTTAGAAATGTTCAAGGCTTCCCTTCATTGGGAGTGGACCAAGAAGGTTGTCATGGCTGCTGAGAAGGTGGGTGTGTGGATTAGAAATGATGCTCAGTTTAGCTGAGCAGTCCTAGAGAGCCAAAGTGCTTCTTAAATCAACAGTCACATGTTCATGTCGCCACTGCTGTTGCCCACAGAAGTTGTTCCAGGTGAGTCTTTCCCCTTTTCCAATGAGGGAGCATCACCTGTTTGCTTCTAAGAGGACCTTGGACCAAACTAGAATATCCACATGAAAATCAAGTGAGAACTGCCTTGGTTTAAGCTTGCGTTTTCCAAGTCTATGTGGAAGTACTTGCAAAACCGATTGGTAGATCTTTTCAAGATTAGGCTCCCAGCAGTACTTTTGAGAATAACGATGGTGGAACCAGAACCATAAAAGGCATTAAAATACTCTTCCTGAGTACACTTAGCCCCGTGCACATCTATGGAATGTGATTTTGAAATGCTTCAAATTCACAGTCGCACAGAATCTGTCACCGTTCCCTGTGACCTTGATCAGGAGCATTTCTTTTAATGCCTGTTGTGCTTCTAGATAAGCAGAGCACCACCCATTGACCCAACCAGGTCATTATCCTCTTCCTCTTTATCAGGAATCCTTCAGCCAATTAATCATGCACTGCTCTGCAATCTTGAGGCTCAATTATGCCTGGACAAGTGTTGCTCAGCTGTTCCTCCTGCTA
This sequence comes from Egretta garzetta, assembly GCF_000687185.1. NCBI lineage: Eukaryota > Metazoa > Chordata > Aves > Pelecaniformes > Ardeidae > Egretta > Egretta garzetta. Next base: position 3,228,743 of record NW_009260131.1, read on the forward strand.
CAGATGTGACATATCCTGAGATTAGCTCCGACTCACAGGAGGTCACCGATTCAGTATCAGGTGCTAAGAAAAGCTGGGCTGTCTGGGAGGGAAGTGACACCATCTTAGAAGCATTTTATCACAAAGTGTAGATGTCTAAAAAATCCTGCTTGCCACCACCACATCACAGCAAGTCCTTTTGACTCACTGTTGCCTCTCATCCTGAGACAGTTTACCAGTTTTTTCTAGATGGAGATGTCAGCAGACTAATAAACTGTTAGTAGTGCACTGATGACAGACAGTAGCTAGTTCTCCTTTGGGATAGTTGATAGCTTAACTTTGAATCCCTGTGAGAAACCTGTTTTTCCCCATTTTATGCACATCAAATAGTTTTTCTTTTCATTTTCCTATTGTTACTAATTGCTTGGTGTCAACCAGGACACTTGGAATATTCCATCGTGGACATGATACATATGTGAAATAGTATGACAGTATTTTCAGTTATTCTAAAAATTCTACCCTAGGTTTTTTTTTTTTTGGTTTTTTTTTTTTTTTTTTTTTTTGGTGGCTGGGGGTTTTTTACTCTTTTTTTTTTTCACTTGCTTGTTTTTAAAGTGCCTGGGTCAGAGCACGTTTTGTGGCCCCAGAAGTACTGTAGAGCACCCAGTGAAACTATGAGCCAGTTGTATCTAAGCTTGGCAGCGTGATTCTGCATTTGTGAGGTACTTCTTTTGTAACCATTTTCTTTTCAGTTACACAGAAACACAAGAAAATATTTAGTAGAGTTGCTTGCAATTCTGTAAAATTATATTATCATTTTAGAAAAAAATGGGCTTCCAGTTTCTATAAGCAGACCTTGTTAAAAAAAAAATCTGAGTTTTGAATCTTTAAATCTGGTTCTTACTGTTTTTGTTTTAAAATAACTTTTTTGAACAAGATAAGCAGATGCTGAATATGTAATTGTTTACTATAGAAGATTGCTTACTCTACAGAATAACTACTCTTTATCACTTTCAGACTTCAACTCAATTTTCTTAGGAACCCCTACAGAATGAAAGCAGTATTCGCATTGCAGCTGTGGATGGTGCCGCATGGAGTCAGTGAGCAGATAGGATCTGGTTCTGCACCATACCCTGGCTGGGATCTCTTTACGTGCTGGTGTGAATACAGAGATACACAGTGAAGTTAAACAGGGTTTGGAGCTGTGTATGAACAACTTGATTTAATTGGGGCTGAGGCAGCTGTAAGCAGACATCAGGGGCTGTATGTTAGCTCACAGGGCTGAGCCTGCCAGTTTGAGAGCTGGAAAGCTTCTGTCTTAAAACACCCAGATATTCTGCACCTCATTTTCTGCAGACAGAGCTACTGCTATTACTTTTCACACTGGCATCTAAATTTCCAGTCCTGACTAGAGCTGTTTATGGGTTACATATCTTGCAGAACCATAAGCAATGGATAGCCTTTATTTTTTTGTAACAAGTTATTGCTCAGCAGACAAGAGAAAAGTGAAATGTGTTGTCCAAGGTTAACGCAGCTAAGAAATAGCGGGACAAGGAGAAAAACTCAAACTACGCTGCCTGCTGTGACACCATTCAAAGGATATTGGTGAATACGTGTAAGCAGTTGTAATAGTGTTGTGGCTAGTGTTCTTGCGTAGAGGCTAACATTACTGTTCTACATGGCCTTTTACAGGTTTAAATAAGGTTTAGAAAATATTTAGGTGGGCTTATTTTGGATGGGCTGTATTACTCAGATTCTTGCATACAAGTTCTTAGTGACTGGTAGGTTCAGGTTGTGGATGAATTCCACAGTTCTAAGAACTGAAAAATGACTCTTGCGTCAAAGAGTGTATTGCAATCTAAGTATATGGCTACATGAGTCTGACCTGATGTATTTGTTGCTGAAAAAGTTATATTTGCGTCTTGTTACAAAACTTTATTTGCATTTCAATGGAGACTGTGGAAAGACGTGAGTGCAGAAGAGGTATTTCACTTGAAACTTGTAATATTTCATTTCATTTCTCAAAATTGCTAGGTAATATTTGGGCTTGGCTGCTTGTTCAACAGCAAATACTGCAAATGTATTTATTTTTTAGGACACAATTATTTGAATTGCAGTACTTCTATTATTTTGGCTGTCAGGAAAGTTGTTGGGAAGCAAGCCAAACTGAACCCTTCATGGAAAAAAAATAGTTGCCTAATTGAGACATTTTATCTTAAAAGCCACCTCATTAGAAAGACGCTCAAGAGGGAAACTGGACCCCAATGCTCTAGTCTGTTTTATTAAGATATTTTGTGCTGTTCAGCAAAGGAAGAAAGCGCTGCAGTCAGTGGTGGTAATAAATGCAGGGCTCCCCGACAGCATTGCTGGAAGGCCTGTGGCTGAAGGGTAGCACACAGTGGGGATGGACTAGAGCCTGAGGAGCCAAATTGGGACTGTGACTTCCAGGTATCCTCCGTTGCGGTGTGCTGCGTGTGCTTGCCTTGTGTCATGGGCTTTTCAGTGCAGGACGTGTTCCCAGCAAAGGCTGCAAGCGCTGCCTGATGCTGTGTTTTACTGGCTAGTCTGTGAATTGGATGTCACCTTCTGCCATGCCCTCTCAACACAGTGGCCAGACTTACTTACGTGTTGCTTGCTCACCTTGTAGTGTGTGCAGCATTAAAGCCTCACACAGAAAGGAGAATATAGGCTACTTTTGTTTCGGCAGCTCAGAGCTCTCCAACCTCCTCCTCAGCCTTTTAAAAATAATTAAATAGGAACCTTAAACTCAAACACATCTCCAAAGAAACCAAGTAGAGGTCGTCCCATCCTAAAGATGAAAAACAGGATTAGAACTGGGGGGAACTAAAGTTATTTTGGTGTTTTATAAATAATCTTCCAATTTCCTATCACTTGCCACTTCATCTCTCATGGGGTTTAGTGCTGGACTCTGCTACTCTTTTTGCCGGACTTTCTGTGCTGATCGGCCAGAGGAGTGGAAAAGAAGCTGGAAAGATGAAAGGAGCTATAGACACCTAAAAAAAGGCATAGGAATTTGCTAGGGATGCAGGTAGGGGCGAGCTGTGCAATTCAGCTGGGGGCAGCTAATTTGCCATGTAGTCCCAATAGGAGCCAGGCAGAGCTAAGAATAGAGCAGGTATGACAGCTGGCTCCTTAGTGTGAGGGTGAAAGACGTGACATTTTTTTGTTACATCAAATGTTTTTGTTCTCATTGCCGTCTACCAACAGCTATTAGATCGTTCGGTGAAGACAAGAGAAGCTGGCTGAGAAATTCATGAGCAGTGTGTGGCTGTTACAGTGATGGTCTGGTACAGCAGGAGTTAGTGGATGTTAATGCAAAAGCTCTCTTCTGGGCTTCTTTGTGGAAAGGACACCTACCCATAAGTGGGAGAAATTCCTGTAGACCTTGAATAATAAAAAGTTAAGCCAAACTTTTACTGCTCTTCATTTTTCTACCGGTATATTCAGGTTATTTCAAAGGGACCTCTGTTATCACTGAAGAGCACGAGAAATTTTTGTCTGTCTAGTCAGATCTGGATTAAAATTTGCCACATTCCTTCCAACATTGCACTATTTATAAACAATTCTTAAGTTAAAAATTAAAAAAAAAGCTCTTTCTCAGCTTTGGCCACAAACCTTTCAACCTCTTTGGCTAGGAATTAAAATATTTGGCATATAATCTGAAAAGGGTTATGTAGTGCTGTTTCTCCAGTGTTGGATCTCCAGTGCTATATTTCTGCTGCTCTGATGGAGTCTTGGCAAAATGAAGAAACACCGAATGAAGTTTATTTCCTCTATGGTCACATTGTATCAGCTCTATCTAAAAGCATGTCTTTTTATTTTATTTCCATGTATTCTGGAAGGATCACTTCCCGCTTGGAAAAAGTGAAATCTTTTTCTTGTTTTCAATTTATTTCACTAGTTTTAAAATACAACTTTACTCATAGTCCTTGATCATTATGGTTCATTGCTAAAATTAAGTAATTTGCTTCACCATGTCTCAAATTGAAAGCTAAACATCACCAGCCACCTTTTACAGGTAGGGATATGGAGATGCAGAAGTGTTAAGTTGTCCAGGATCGCCCTGTAGCTCAGCAGTAGGCTCAGATGTAAAACCCATGTTTCTCTGCTTAGTCCAAGAAGCATCACCTTTTGGGGGGACACTTAAAATTTAGTTGAATTATAAGATATATTGTTAGTGATTGTGTGGATGAACGGGTTATGAACTGTGGTATTTGCCAGGGAAAATATTTTTGTTCAGACTCTCATTATCTGATAGGTGTGACCGGATGTGATTTAGCACAGGGATTTAGTATAAGTTAGGAAAAGATACATTGGGATATCTGGTAAGTAATCATAAACTGCAATTAGGTGAAAATGTTTCAGCCAAGCATAAAAGCAAACCCGAGAGCCTGACCTGATAATAAGTTACGGTTGCAAAACACTATTGTGAGATGAGACAGGGCTCCAAACATGTGATGCTATGGTCAGTTAAAATCACTACGAATGTGTCTGTCAATTTAAGGACTATTGAATCCTATAAGTGGTCCTGTAAATATCTATACTGTTTTCTCCCACTTATGAAATTATGGACTCTGGTGGTGGTGATTGTACTTTACCTTTCCCAAGTTCCTTGGTTCCGGATGGATGTGGTCAGGATTTCATGAGATTTTTAGATTAAGGTCCTGTGAGCAAATGCCAGCACGCATGTAAGCACTGCTGTATGCTTTTCTCCTCCTCTAATTTATTACCTTGCAACATCTGAATACAGAGGAAATTAGAGATGCAGATTTGTACTTCTCAAAGAAAAAAAAAAAGAGAGAGAGAAAGGAAGAAGAAAGGGGGAAGGATCCCACCAAAATTGCTTTGTGATTCACTGTGGGGTCGTGACCCCATCCCGCTGAGACTGCTGTTCCAAAGTAGTAACTCGGTAGCTAGAGTTTTTTAAAGTGGTTGTTGATTGGCTTAGCTGTAAGAAAATCACATTTCCCTGAAACTCTTAGGGATACTTTAAATGGGTGGATTATCCAGCTGCCTGATTAGAAGTTTGGGTTATGTAAACACTGAGTGTTTAGATTTAGGCTTTTCAGTTGAAGTCCAGGCAGCTGTTTGCACTTAACTCCATCAAGAAGCCCAGTTAATCAAAGAGCAGGAAGGATTTTTTACCTCCTTAAACCTGTGTCATTATTTCTGCTGTCCAAAGTCTTTGGAGTTAGGCTTGTTGCAATGTAGAACAAGGTATTTTGGATGTTCTGCTGAGGAAACAGGAAAAAATGGATGGGGTTTTGGTTAGCAAGATGTTGTGCCTTGTGGATTTTTCCCCCTTTGCTGTGACGTAACCATTTCTCCAGTCACAACTGCATCAAGCCTCTAATTTCAACCAGTTGGTGCCTTTAAAGCTATGGATCATAGTGGTGATCTGTACTGTCATCCAATCTCGTTTAATAGCTTCTCTGCATTTTTGTGTATTTGAGGGATCAGCTTGCTTTCATAACCTCAGTGAATGAATATTCTCTGAAATGAAGTCCTTTTCTGTTGGGCAGACCTCTGCCAGAGATCTGCCCAGGACCAGGGGTGTGAGACATCTTTCCATGCCTAGATCTTTATGTCCATGTTCTGTAGTTGATGTAGTAGAAAAAAGAAGGTGACTTTTCAAAGTCTTGCTGCTTTTACACATGCCCTGCTCCTTCTCATGGTTTTGGGGTTGTTTTTTGTTTGTTTTTTGGGTTTGTTTCTTTTTTTTTTTTTTTTTTTTTGGAACAGCTCTAGCAGGCCCTATTGGGGCACTAATACGCCCCAAGTTGTTTGCGTGTTGTGACACAGGGTATGTGCTATGTTTGCTCATGGTGTCCTCAGATGCACGCTCAGAGAGAGAAACATTGGCAGAGGAGTAGGTGGGAGGAAGGGATACCCTGAGGAGCAGGGAGCCATCAGCCAGGCCCCAAGGGAACCGAGGGGGCTGTGGAGAGTCCTTAGGGTCAGTGGGGCACAATTTTCTGCAGCTCAGGAGGCCACTGAAGCCAAGGAACAAGAGACAGAGACAGGGAGTTACAGTTATAACTCTTGTGTTGGAGGTTATATGTCCTTCCCTGTCCTCTTCTACTTGCCTTGAGTTTTCACTATGAAAAAAATTAGTTGCTGCTGAAGTCAAACTTGACTTTTGGAGTGTTACTTGAGGAGCTTCCTAGCAGGTCAAGGCAGCTCTGCCTCAAAGCTCTGGTTCACTCATGTCGCTCTCCTACACGTGTACCATTTCCAACCATCAGGACCTATGGACCCTGTTTACACCGGATTTATTTTAGAGAGTTCTTGACAATGTGAATAGATAGCACAGCAGAGTAACAAGCTTAACACTTCAGGATCCAAGCAAGCGAAAGAGTCTTTTTGTAGCAAAGCAACAGTGTCTTTCTTCTCCAGGGGGCGGGGAAAAAAAAGAAAAGAAAAAGAAACTTCTAAAAAATCAGTTTTATTTTTGTGTGTTCTATTTTAACACCAATTGTTGATTTCTATTTCTGACATTTTTCTTTGTTTTCTAAATCTAGAGATATCCAGAGGCAAACAGCAAGCACTTTAATATGCATCTCTGATAGCATGTGTACTTGTGATTAGCTAAAAATAATTTATGATTACTTGATATCAGTAAGATACGCTTCTTTGTATGTATGCTTACAATTGTACTGTGTTCTACCTAAACAATATATAATACAGAACACATTTGTAAAGAAGTAAACAAAGTTTAGCTTTGACAAAAAACCATGTTAAAATATTTTATTTTTTCTGAAATCATCTTCTCCAAATCTTTGAAATTGCCAGCTATTATATAGTTCTAAGCGTGACAGTATCACCAGTGAACTCTCCTGATGCTGTTAACATGCAAGTGATACTACTTGCATAGAACTGTTCTGAAGCCATCGAGGGCCCAGCCATGACCTTTTATGGCCAGAGAGGAAACACCCAGAGAACTGTGGTTTAATATGGTAGACATTTCCCTAGCAGTTTACTGGATAATAAATCCAAGACCCATAATTCCAGCCTGAATTACTAATCAGTGTCATACCGTAATTACAGAAAATATTTTTGAGAATGTTATTGCTAAATATTGATTTGCTTTTAATCTATAAGCAACCCTTAAGTTATATTTTATAACATACATGGCTTTCCCTGTAATTAGATCTAATACTTATGATGTTGTTAACTAAGAAAATGTGTGTCAAATTATCCTGAGGAAACCATAATTGACATGGGGATTGTTCTGTCTTGTGTACTGTGTGGCGCCTGGGGACAGATCTATTCCTGTAAGAATTAGAATAAAAGCCACACAAATAATAAGCATGTGGAGATACAACAGTCAGCAAAGGACTCTGGTGAAAAATTGGTGTGTCTCTGCTGACATTTAATAATGTCATCTAATATTGAGATATTGATTGATATCTGCAGACAATTTAAACAGATCAGATGGTCCTGACAGAATGATCTTTTCCTGTTTTCCTTCTTCTCGTTCACATTGCTCTGAAAAGACACTTTACAGCTGCTGATCTCAAAGGTGGCAGTTTGCTATCAGGTTGTGGGCATATGGACTGAAATGATTCTGAGTTTTTCTTATTATTGTTCATGTTGTTTACGTTCACAGAACCAGACATCTGGTGGAATATAATATTGTCACAGCCTTCCGTATTTTCACATGTATGGATGCCTGTGCTTTTCTACTTGCCTCTCTTGTTTTGCAAGCCTCGACTATGAAAAGGAGCAGGCAGTGTCTCAGATACCTCCTCCCAGGCAATCCCATACCATTTACCATTACCAGATATGGAGGGCTCTGGTGTCCCTTCTCTAAAGAATAAGGTAGTACCTGGGGCTTGTCTTTCTTACAGCGTGCCACGCTAGAATAACAGTATAAGGTACTGCCTGGTCTCCTGGGAAATGCTTCCACCTTCTACCTGTGAGTAACCCACCAGGCCAATTTATGTCACTATTGCTCCACATTCAAATGTGGCCGAAGCAGCATTTATTGAGCAGCAGGGCAGGATGCACTTTCCAGTTTGTTATAGACTTCAGAAATCCAGCCTTTCCAGAAATGGGATCTTAGAATTGGCCTTGGACGGCTCCTTTTGGTGGGAATGTCCCTGTCAGTTGTGTACCAGCCAGGTGACTCTGGTTTCCAAATGCAGGAGATGGTCACTTGGATTCCCTGGGTAATTATTTCCTTTTAGATTGTGCTGCTTTGTGACTTCAGCTGGAAGTAGATGGGCTGAGGCATGATCTCATCGACATTCTCTCTTTTCCCTCCAACTTCTGGGACAGTTGGTTTAGCAGCCACCCAGTTGGGAATGGTAGCAAGCCAGTCCTCCTTCTCTGCAGTGAGACTGTGGCCAATAAGTAAATGTCTTGGTTGCCAAGATAAAGGTAATAATATCTCATGCTTAAGGGCATAAGACTATCATTGCAGAACTCAAGCTAGAATTCCTCCCCAAACATGCTACAGCATTACATAGTTACCTCAGCCAACAGTTCTCATGAGTTTTCCGTAGTGCAGCTTCTCTTTACAAGGAAGGTCCCTTCAGTCTCTTCCCCACTTCTGCATGCTGAATCTTCCTTATTGCTGTTCTAGTGCTTACCTGTGCAAAAAGGTAAAGTTGGGAAAGTCGGGCCTTAGGTGGGACCTCACCTTGATGACAGTTGCGCTGTCGCTGCTTGCTGGTATCCATTTACCATTGACGTACGTGCTGGCTTTTTCTCACTCCCTTTGGAGATATGTCTACATTGAAATAGTTTCTGCAAAACTCCTATGTTGCGATGCAGCTGCAAGGGTGGAATTGTGAGTTTAAACCAGGTGTGGGTGTCTTCAGCTCCATATGTTCTAGACTCTGCTTTATATCCAGGCTCAGTGGGAAAGAAATGTGTGCCAGAGAGAAAGCTGGTATAAATGGCCATCATTCCATTGACCTCAGTGGAATGACACTGGCCTGTGCCAGCTCAGGAGTCTCCATGGTGGGGAGGGAGACTGGAGAAAAGCAACTGTGAGGCATATTCATTCATTTGATATAGCTTGCAAAGTAATGGGAAAATTTTCTTGAGCAACTTGAGTCTGGAAAAGGACTCAAGCATCATCAGCCTCAGGTTAGGAACGTGGGCTCCCTGTGCATGCCCCAGGAGAGGCCGTGCCAGCATGCTGTGCACTTGGAGCTGGGCAGTCAGAAGTGTGCAAGCCTGGGCCTCTGCAAAATCCCTCCTTCCATGGGCATTCAGGGGCAGGAGCCTTCTCCTGGAAGTAGACGTTTTAGTGGCCTTTTGATAAAAGAAATGGATATGAAATGGTGCTTCCTTTTTAGATGGTGCTTTAGTAGTTGGTACTCATGATTTTGCAAGGTATCAGGGTAGCGTCTTCTCATACACACAACCTATGTGGCAACCAGTATATGAGAGGTTTCTGTGGACACCTGTAGGTGTCTGTGATGTGAAGCCACATCTGATGCAACCTTCATAGAATCATAGAATTATTTAGGTTGGAAAAGACCTTTAAGATCATCAAGTCCAACTATTAACCTAGCACTGCCAAGTCCACCACTAAACCACGTCTCTAAGCACCATATCTACCCATCTTTTAAATACCTCCAGGGCTGGGGACTCAACCACTTCCCTGGGCAGCCTGTTCCAATGCTTGACAACCCTTTCAGTGAAGAAATTTTTCCTAATATCCAATCTAAACCTGCCCTGGTGCAACACAAGGTCGTTTCCCCTCACCCTGTTGCTTGTCACTTGGCAGAAGAGACCAACCCCTACCTGGCTACCACCTCCTTTCACGAGAAGGTCTTTCTCCTCACAGGTGGACCTTAAAGGGAGTTTTATGAATCTCAGACCTGTGCCCCTGGTTACTGCGAGGTAGCATGTGCCCCAGGCTGGTGCTGTTAAGACACAAGACACTTTGAGGTCTGGTGAATTCTGTTTTTGCACAGTGAATCAGATTCATCGTAGAATTACTTAGGAGCCACAGTAAAAGAGAATCTATAATTATGATTCAGTGGGAAAATATACAGTGGTCAATAACCCACATAACTCTTACTTCTATTTATGTGGTGCAGCAATGCAGTGTCAGTGTCCTGAGCTCTAATATGAAATATCTACATATATTTGATTTTCCCAGCGGTCTTTGTTTAGTAATTGTAAGAGTACAGCTAATGTGAACTTTGGATTTTCCCCTTCTGAAGGGTGAGGTGCTGCCATGCCCCATCTACATGACACATTGGAGTGAGAATGGCAATTGCTAAAGCCAAGTGGAGGTTCTCAACCCGGAAAAGCTCATCTTTCGCTCTTAAATTTTATTGTATTTTAGTATCTGATTCACCTGTCACAACCATTGGCTTTGCTCAATTTTTGGGATAAGTACCTATGTCAACAGTAACATTGGTTAGAATAATTTGACTAAAATAATTAGGATTATGCAAAGATATTGCTTTGCTCTCTGAATAGTTTGGATGTCTTCCCCTATTTGAACCAGAGTCTCCTGATGTGTTAGGCCCTTGGAGAGAGAGTGGGGACAGCTGTGGGCGCCATGGTCCTGCTGCATCCGGGGAAACACAGCAGAGCCTGGCCTGGAGGGGAGAACGGCAATATCAGGCAACTAAAGCAGACCACCTCGGCAGCCAACGCTTTCATACAACAAAAGAGTTGAAATTTTGGCTGGAATAGTCCCATCACAATTGAAAGCCAGTTCAACAGCCAACTGTTGGTTTTTTTTTTTTTTTTTTTTTTTTTAAGGGTTCCTCATGCAAAAAATGTCATCTTTGCTTCAGAGTGATGTTTAGAGATAGTTGGAAAGATTACTGTCAAGAGTGATTTTTGCTTTTTTTACATTACAAATATTTAATCCTTATATCCTCCAGCTTTGAAACACAGGCAGAGGTTGTACTTTTTATTTATATATGTATTTATAAATACATATTTACACATACATGTCAAGAGCTCTTGATAAAGTAACTGAAAGGGGAAAAAACTGGAATCTTTAACAATCCTTTACAAGAAACGTTAACGATCCATGTCAATAGAAGTAAACCAAACCCAAAAGATTTTGAGTTAACTTTTCCTCTTAGTAGTTACATTATCTGCATTTCAATACTTCTACAGTCACTAGAGCTAACTTTAACAGTCATTAAGCTAACTTTAATGTTGGGGAAAAAAAAATCACGCAAAACCTAAAAACAACTCAAAGCAAATTTGCACCATCATTTGCAGATAATCTCACAGATTTTTAAACAAAATAAAAACTTACTAATTAATCCAGTTCCTCTTAACCTACAGCAAAAAAAGTTTGCCTACGTTTTTTTACCCCTTCTACAGTGTTTGTTTGTTCCTTGTGCTGTTAATTCTTACTGGTGGTCACACCCCAGCCTTGTTTCAAATTAAGGGTTTTGACCTGTTGGATGACATAAGGCACAGCTTTCAGTGCCTATGGATCTAGGAGAAGTTTAGAGTTACCAAAATTATACATACCTACATGACGTTTTTCCCTCACAAACTGTTACAGCACAAAAGCCAGTGAGAGTGAGTGACACAGTGTAAGACGTTTTATTTACTGCTCAGAGTGGCCATCACTGCAGAAAATACACTAATTTCCTGGTTACTTTAGTAAGGGTTAGTTAAGTAACCTCTGTTTACTTTCTTTTTTTTCCTTTAGTTTGCCAGGTTACTGAGTCCATCTCTAACTATTCCCAAATCAAACTCTACCAGCAGAGCAGACTAGGAAACCTACGGTGGAGCGGCAGCGTGGCTGCTACTCCCGCTTATAAATAGCAGTGTCTGTGCAGCAGTAATTAGGGGCTGTAATGTAATGGACCATGTTGTGAAAGTAGTTTGGCCAGACTAGTGTTGCCCAGCATTTTCTTACAGGCATTACCTGTTTCAGTTAAACAGCATTCTTCTGTTTCAAACCTAAGAAATAAAGAAGGATGGAAGTACTACAAGATGCAAAACTCCTGAAGCCTCCCAGAGCTAAGGTAACTAGATATTTTCATTATTCAGTTGTTCAACCTGCCTAGTCCTTCCAGTGCATTCTCTTTAGCTGTAGGAAAAAGAAACATGGCTCTCTTTTTTTAGTAGTTATTTTTCAGTAAATTCACCAACACCAATAAAATGAAGAAAGATGTTTCTTTGAGTCACTGATTCAGTTTTAAGTGTCCATCCCATTTTGCCAAGGTATACAGTGCTGTATATTTACTCTAGGGGAGCCTACTAATAGTAAATAATTCCATATAATATTTTTTCCCATGGCAAAACTAAGAAGATAACCAGCTGTTAACAGGGGAGGTGTGGAGAGGGAAGTAGCCCAGGGTGTTCAGAATATATGTTAGTGCAGGGGAAATAGTCGACCCTTTGCACTGCTTGCTACTTTGCATTTTCAGCGCCAGAGCCTGGCCCTAACTCCTTCCAATTCTGACAGCCAATTTCTGACCTTTCACTCTCTATGGTCACTGTTCATTTTTGCAAGAAACTTGGTCTCCTTTCATGTCCAAAAATTTTAAGCAAATACTGTTGTTATTATGATTGCCTCTGCAGTATTGGCTTCTAGGAACCAAGAAAAACTCACATCACTGCTGTGTACAATTACATCATCTCAACATCACAGCTGCCAACTCTTACTATTTGCTGGAGAGTCATTATTTTTGCTTTAAAGAGACAGAGTGACCTCATGAGCTTCTGAAGAAACCCCACAGCTGACTGCTTGCCATATTGACATAATAAAATGGTCGTATGGGACTTTGGTTGATTAATACTTCAACACAGAAGCACCTGTGCTTATTGCAAGAGATTAGGTCCTCTCCACTAGAACAGATCCTAAACCTGAGCTCCTCTTCTGTGTCTTTTTAAAAGTGGTAGGCTGAGACTAGAAAAGAGTAACAGTTTTTCACAGCTAATCTGGAATGTGTTGGGAATTACAAAAAAAAAAATCTGGCATCAGTTCAAGCTTCATTTCAAAGCTGAAACAAGTATAAGTGTAAGTGGAAATGAGAGCGTGCATAGAAATTGTGAACCTGATTCTTATTTACACTACACACCCTTTGCACCTTTCCAGCAATGTGAAAGGTCTTGGAGCATGGCTTGGTTATTTTTATACTCTCATGAAGGGCCTGTTTATTGAGTTGGAGCTTAGAAATATTTGTATGAGTGCAGGATTTGCCTTTAGAGCAGTGGAAATTCAGCACTGTATGACTCTTGGGCACTGTGCTTTAAATTATTTGGGGTATCCAGTTGGACATTTGAGGGGAAAAATAGGGACTGGACAATGGGTGAGTCAGAGGTTCAGTAATAAAATGTGAAGTACCTCATCTGTGGGTAATTTGTGTGAATCAAGTAAACTTTTTGGTTATTGGCTGGAAGCAGTGTGGCTTTTGAAGTCTAGGTAAAAGCAATGGTCTCTGGGCTGTCTCATTGGCCAGATGATCTCATCCCAACTGGCAGCATTTGACAGACCCACCCTTGTTTGACACTGTAGTTCTCACCGAGCAACCTAATGATGCTACAAGATAATGAAGTATCCTCACGTCCTTATGGGAAGAGACCTGCAGGTCAAGGTACTCAGCGTCCTGGGTGGGACAGTGCATGGAAATGCTTCCATTGCTGTTGCCTTTTCTGTGCCTGTTCTGAGGACAAGCAGACATGCGCAAGCTGCTGGATGACTGAATGATGCCTATTGAAAGCTCTAAATTGGTTTGACCTTTACAAAAGGAATGGTAGAAAGTGGAGAAGCAAAATGAGAAAGTGAAGGAGTGGTCTGGGAGAAACATAGTCATCATGAAGATAGCAGGAAAATATGGGCTTGATGCTGTAGCTCCAAGAGGGCCCTGCCAAACTGCAGTAAAATGGGAAGAACCTGAGCTGGTGGCAGTCATTTCTTAGGGTGGTGACATTCTGTATAAGGGAGGTGCTTTCTGCCCTGGGCTGAGCACAGTGGGTGTTCTCCCAGCAGTGCCAGTCCTGCTCTGCAACCAGGGACTGTGATTTTCCTACCTTTCAGGTTCCCTAAGTCACTGCCTCCAACTGACTAGGACCCAAGCAGTTCCTTAGCTTGCAGATTATATTAGAATAAAACAGGGATGCATCTGCTATACGTTTCTTATTTTGTGTTTTACCAGTTGTCATGGTCTTTCTTAACATGTGAACTCCAGGAGTTATGGGAGAATTTAACTTTCCAATTTTAAATGATTGTAGAGGAAACCTGGAAAACCCAAGACTTTTTAAAGCTCACACAGAAGGAAATAAAAAGACACAAAGTCAATGTCTTAAAAAGTCCCGAGCACTATTTAGGAAATGTGGGAGAGGAAAAAAGATGGACATGTTCAGATTATTGCCAACACAAAGTACTCAACATGGTTACGCAACACATAACACAGCAGAGCCTTGCTCAAGTGTGTTTTCAGGGAACTTCTGCTGCACCAATATTTGAGCCCATGCTGTGCAGAGGAGGTCAAATGCAAGAACAAGTTCATACCTTCTGGCCAAGCCAAGAATGTTTTCAACTTCTCCCCCTCCCCAAAAGAGCCAATCCACTAGCAAATCACAGCTTCAAAAACATTTGACTAAAGCAACTTTTTTATGAATCAACGTTAAAAATAGATGTCAAGAATTGGACCTACAAAAAAAATAATCCTGCTACCCTGAATTTCCCATCACTGTTCAATGTTGTATTAGATTGTTTTTATGAAATGTATTTTCCTGAATTAGAATTTCTCCTTAAATTACTTATGAACAATGAACTCTTTCAAGAAAAATAACTACTTGCTTATCACAAGAATTAATGCTGTGGTTTTGAAAGTGAATTCCATAGCTTATCAAATCCTTTCATTCCTCTCAGTTGGAGAGGAACTCAAAAATGTCTATCAGTTAATTCTCTTCAATTTCATCATTTTAAATCAGGTAATATTCTACATTTTACCTTGCTAAAAGTGGCTACAGGCCACTATTCATTCTTGTTCTCCCTTGTAATATCTTTAGCCCAAGAAACTCACTCTCTTTTTCATTCATTTTATAGCTGCTTTGACTAAGGAACCATATGAACACCAATATAAGTACCCTTGTTCTTTTGCAACTAATTTTGCTCTGCAGGATCCCAGTGTGGCTATCGTGTGATTGTGTTTGCCACAGAAGTACTGCCACCTGTGGGTCATTCTTCATGGCAGGGTGAGGGGAAAGGGAAGAGTTTATACTGCTGGTCTGATTCCGAGTTAGTGATAAAAATGGCTGGTTTATACCGTTTCAAAGTTTGTTCATGCTTATTTAGGAATGTCACATTAGTTATATGGGTGACAGTGGCATTCTAACCCTTTGACCTTCAGGTTGATGCTACATTAGTGTTGACAAGCTTAGTTCAAGCTATAGATAATAAAAAAGTGGTAGAGCAGACTCTACAGGTGAAAGTTGCATCCTTGACTTCTGGCATGCCTTGAAGATCAGAGCTTGAGGGCCTTTTCATATTGAAAGGGTATGTTATGAGTGTTCTGAGCAGTGTTTTGCAGCGGATAGGGCTTGAATCTGGGAACTTGTAGCAAGAGCAGTAGCTAATTTCTGCAACTGTGGCAGCATAAGAAGATAAATGGTTCCTGAAGACTTGATCCAAACCCAGTGGGAATCAACAGGACTTTTAATGCTTTCTTTGGTGAGCTTTCGAAGTCCTCCAAAGCACTGATTCCCAAACAACACTAAATTTCACAAGTTAAAGTTAAACCCCAGAAATTAATTACGTAAAGTAGTTGATCCCACAAGAAATCTGGGAGTGCAGTGTAAGACATAGATCTGCCCTGTTTGCCACTTACTTATGGCACTGAAGGCATATCCCAGCACATGGTCTGTGGTCACTGCTGAATGAAGTGTGAGTGGATTTCAAGGGTTCTTTCTGCCAGGATTTGCAGAGGACAAGCAAGGGCCAAGTGTGAAACAGGCAGACCTTTGTCACCCTTTGATTGATGGGTGACATCAGTGGATAGAACTCAAGGAACAGCAGTAGTCATGCCGAGTCTTGCTTTTTAAGGTATGAAGGTTTATTTGTACAGTCAGGGTTTCTTGGTGACTGGCGGAATGGTTGATCAGAGGAATATGAGAATCTGATACAGCATTGCCCATCAAGTGATGAGGAATCACCTAATTTGGAAGGCTGTCTGTATTTAAAGCCCACCAAATCCTCGGGAGTGTCAATAATTTAAAAAAACCCCACAATGTGAAGATTAGGTGAGCTGCACAACGTGCAGTTCAGATAATCATTTAAGCACAATTTTATTGGCTTCAGGAACTGCAAGCATATACCCGAAGTTAGGTGTTTTCCAGAAAGGTAGTGGTTTCTTGCACTGGGGCTAACAGCTGTAACTCATAGCAACTGGATCGTCATACATTGTTCATTATTTCTGGGACACTGAGAAATACAGGTACGTGATCAGAGTTAATATGTATATTTCCATAAATAACATGTTCTTTGTGCTTCCATTCATGCAAAAAAATCTTGTTTTCCCTTAATACTGTTGAAGTATGTGCCTGAATATGATGTGATTTGTAAAGCTGAAAGCAGATATCTACAACAAGTATTTAAAAAGAAAAATTGGGCTTCCTAATTTGTATAAAAGGGAAACCCATTAAAAGGGTACAAAGGATAATGCTCAGATTATTTTTCAAACAATAGGCAACTTGCATAATCCCATTATGAACAGTATACATTTCACAGTCCTGTGGCAGGCAATAAACTTTGTGACCCTATGGGCTTGAAATGCTGAGTATTGTACTGCCAAAAAGAAAAGCACTGCGCAGATGGCATTGGGTGAAAAAGCAGTCATGGCACATCTCTCCCAAAAATATCCATTATGTTTGTTAGCTTTATGCTTTCTGCTTTCTGCAAGATAATGTGTGCTTAATAACTACTGAGCAATACTATGTGAGTATTTGGCATCGAGTGCCTGCCACTGAACCAGCATGGATCTTGCCATATTGAACTGCCACAAAGGCTGCATTTGGCATGTGCAGCCAGGCACTTGCTGTGACTGTGCATGCAGTTAATGAATTTGCTCTTGCTAGAGTTGTATGAACTCTCCTAAAGAGGTTTTACTTGGAAGAGCCAGTCAGTCTGGGGAAATGTAGAAGCTGGAGTGCGAGCAGTTACATCAACTTGACCTTGCATCAAGGTGGTTTGCGTTTGCGTTTCTGTGGTGAAGAAGGAAATTCAGAAGGTGACTCCTTAAGTTGTGGAATGGTTTAGCATCCTTAAAACCACATGTGCAGCGCTGCTACCAGATCTTAATTTAACCATTGGAAGTCTTGTATATCAAATTACCGAACACTGATGTCTTCCAAGGCACTAAGAGTCCTAATCCCAGTAAGTAAGTAAAAGTCTTTTGTCCTGTTGTTTTTATCACCAGTCACTTGATTTTTTTGGCCAAACTGCTCACTAGTCTTCACTGTTACCCTATTAAGCATTAAACTTTTTTCTTTCTTTGCAAGAGAAAAGATTAGTCTTTGCTCTTTGACACGGTCCTGTGTAATCTTCCAGGAAGTCAGTGGAAAAAAGAGAGTCTTGAATACACGTCTCTGAGTGTCCTTCCAGATCACACTTCAGTGAAAGGTAGTTGCAGATTTATGATCCTTCATCAGGTTGCCATCACTGCCACAAGGCAACTGGGAATGGTGTCTGGTCAGTAAAGTCAATGCTAGCCTTAGCTTGAACTGCCCGTGACAGTTAGTGTCTCCCACTCCCATCCTTTCCTGCATGGGAATGCCTCCTGGGCACTCCGTAGCTGAGGGCTGTAACCTGCTGGAAGTTCAGCACTAGTTCACATCACTTGACGATGTGACATAAGGTGAGTAACTGTCCACACCTGCAACTGGCTTCCCAAAACATCTGGATCATGTTAGAGGCAGGGTTTGCTGCTCATTTCAATGCTAGAAATGGAAGGTGTAACCCTTTTCAGGGTCCATTACAGGATGGGGAGTGTATTGTAGTCAATACTGATACATGTGAGTATCAAGCTACATTTCAGATATTTCTGGCCTCCTATTATTTATGCCACCAGGTGTCAAGTTCTAACACCAGTGTGAGCAAAGAGGAAGTATCTGCAAACATGTTATGTCTACACCTTGAAGTTAGAAAACCTGTGGCTTAGCTGAAGAGTTCATGAAAGCAGCAGGCAAACTGAGTGTTGTGTTGATGGGATTTTTTTTCCTTGTCTTGACTCATTCAACTCCTGGGAGTGTGTGACAACCAATGGAACAGACAATGCCAAAAAGAAACATATTTCTACACGCAGCTGCCTTTATGATATGATTAGCATTGCCTGTTGTAGCATCATTGCAGTAAGATCAGATTACTTGGTTTTACCAATTCCATACTTGTACTCATAGTGAAAAAAAGGGTATTTGAAGTGGACTAAAACTCCCTGTCTTTTCCTCCGTCCTGATTTCATTCTCTTTAAATATTTATGAGCACTGCAGCCCCTTAATAGCTGAGCCTTCATGATTTCAGCACTGTAGGATTCCTCAGAGGTGGAGAATTACCACTCCATTTTGTAGCTGGAGAACTAAGGCAGAGCAAATTTGTCCGTGACCTGATCAGGATTACACAGGTATTCTGAGACAGAATCAAACCCCATATTTGCACCTCCTGAGCCTTGTTTCATTCATTGGCTCAGATCTCCTGAGGTGCCCTTCCTTTTCTACCCATCTGGGCAGCACTAGAAGGGCTTCCTGTAGCAAAGAAAAGCTAATGGATCTATGTAAATGGCTAATGAATCTCATTATGGGTATTATTATACCCAACTGTATGTGGGTATGTATTTACTTGCGGTGAGAGAAGAGTTTTCCAAGAGGCTGAAACTGGCATGCTGATGAAAACAAGCAGAGATTATTTTATATCTAGGAAACTGTTTAAATCTTCACTTTAGTGAAGGAGTTTCAAAGGATTTTCATGAAAGGGTAGGAAGCATGATTTCCTGCTTCTGTAATTTTGTTGGTCTTCATAGTTGATTAGAAGTTGAGGAGAGATCTGAGAAGCTTGTTGGAGCTTCCTTTTTGTGGAGATCCACAGTTGGTTGATTGCTTGTAGGACATCCATTTGCAGCTGCGTTCTCAGTAATGTTGCTGCTGGAAAGCTGATATGTTATTGTCACATTTAACTTTCTAAGAGAAAATCACGTGTCACTTTGCAAGCTCTGAAATGTTCAAACTCTCTTTTATCATGGCATCTTTGATCTACAGCCTGTGCCTTCGCTACACAGTCAGGTTGGGCTTTTAGTACATTGCACTCCATTCTCTCTCTGTCCCGTGCAAAACCCTGCAGTGAGCTTAGCACTTCGATCAACAGGGACAGACCTTACTGAGGGTGAGAGTTAGAATATGGGCTTTGGTTTTATTTGGAGTAGTCACACTTAGGGTGGAAGGCAAGTCATTGCAGCCCACCTTGTCCTTCAGTGCCTTTTTACAGCTCACAACCTGCATCTAAAAGGTGAGACCAATTCCCCTGTGACTTCCCAGGTGCAAGTTATGCTATGGGATAGAGCCATGGGATGCGCTCCCTGAAGGCTCAGCAACTGCTGGGGTATGTTCGGATCGTTAGGATATGCTTGCTTTGTAGTGTGGCTGCTTACGCCTAGGCTTAAGTAACTGAGGTCCTGCTCACACCTAGGCTTAACTAACTCAGGTCCTGCTCACCAGAGGTAGTGATGATACATCCTAAGCTCCCATCCTCATCAGAAGCTTAAGTATGTGCTCCTGGAAATGCAAAGCTCTTCATACTTGAGAAATAAATCCATCTCATTTCAGCAAGTCAGGAGGTGGGAAAACCTTCCACAGATACTTAAATGAAATACAGAGGAATTTTTACTCTTCAAGATTGGCAAGTAGGTGATATCTTCGATTGCAAGCCTGAGCATTAAAAGCCATAAGCAGCTACCAGAGTCCCATATTAAACACTGAACAGCTGACAGTGTACCTCTGATGCCATTGTATCCAAAGGACATCCAGCCCGCCTGGACGAAGTCCTGTGTGGAATGCTCTAGGAGAGCCTGCTTTAGCAGGGGGTTTGGACTAGATGATCTCCCGAGGTCCCTTCCAACCCTTGCGATTCTGTGATTCTGTGATTCTGTGACATTAGTTCTGCCTCTAGACTGTGCAAAAACATATCCCTTTTCCTCAATATTTGAATTGTTCTGTACAAATACATGAAAAATGATGTTTTCTCTAGTTTGTGGATTTCATGCCAAGAGACAGAAAATGAGAACGGCAAATAGTGCCATCCAGGAGCTCCTATGCAAATGTCTTCCCATTTGTTTTAGAACGCGTTTCACTACAGAAAAGCAGCTGAGGGCACAGCTCCTGTTAACTCAGAAAACTTTAAAGAAGAATTAAGGGAAGTGGCATTAAAAGACATGATGTAGTCTTGTGACTGGAGAAAAGCAAATGATCTTTCTAAATTGTTCTTCTAATTCAAATCCACTAAAGGAATGGAGTGGCTCTCCCTGATGTTTTTCTTTGAATCTAGTCCACATGAACGAGGGCAGCTTTATTGTGCAAGAGTGTCCTGGCTTTGCAAGTCGCATATGCAAAAGCAGTCCTTCTGCTTTGCATCTTCTAAAGGGCTGAAACATCAGGTTGTCTAGTCCCAACTAGAAAGAGGAGTCCCACAGGAGTGGCTCATCAGCTGGAAGTCCTTGCTCTGTCAGTAGCAACTGATCTTACTTTGGGTTTTCTCCTGCAATATTCCCTGAGTGTCATCATGGTTTGCAATGTTTTCCACAAAAAGAGAAATCCTAGGATCTAGAGCAGTGGCTTTCAACCTGCCACCCACGCATCCTGGGGAAGAGGCTATTTGAAACTGACAAAACTTTCAAAACTCCCTCATGAGAAAATCTTCAGTCTTGGCTTTCTGCTGCCAGATGTTTCATGAGTCACCGTGTCTTGCTGCATCTGCCGTTCTTTGTGCATGTAGACTGGAAGATCTTCAGGGCAGGGACTGTCTTTTTGCTGCATGCTTGTACAGTGCTCTGGTCTTGCCTGGTACCCCTAGGGCCTACCATAGTATAGATCAGTTTAGCTGTAACTGATGGGAATGATTCTTGATGAGGATGCACAAACCACCAGAAGAATCCAGCTGGCTCCTTTGTATACATGTGTGTTCTCCAGTGCTAACAGCAGTAGAAATTAAGCAATTGAAACTGCAGATGGTTCTGAAGACTTTGATTACCCACAGGAAGCACATCTTTTGAATAAATCAGTGTGGTAATTTCTTTTCTTACTAAAAGGGATATTGAAGTCAGGAACAAACTTGCAGTTGTTGGGAATATTCTGTGAATGGGTAAGTAGTGTTGTTTTTGGCAGGAGTTAATTATAGACATCTTAGGATAGTAACTGCAGGATCACTG
>NW_009260131.1:3250151-3269562 GCF_000687185.1 Egretta garzetta
TCTCAGAAGGTGATTATTCCAAACAACAGAAGATTTTGGAATGTGTCACTCTAGCATGCTTGTTTTTATAAGATCTTAGGAATTAGTATGTTTGATCATCCTACTTAGAATGGTAGCAAGTTGTTCCACAACACATGGTTTAAAGGTTGTATGTGCTGTAAGCACTACCTGTTTTTAATAAAATCTTTGAAATATAGCTGTGGCTGGTAGAAAAATGGGAAAATACAGGTAGTAGATGACTAAGACAGGTAACTTAAAAAGGCTGTAGACTTTAGTTGGAAATAGTGCAGTTGGCAGGTACACGTTGTACCTTATAGATGTTTTCAGCCCTGCCTGAGGTTTGCCTGGCATTAGTTTCAAACTCCAACCGTGTCATTATGGTGGGGGATCTGATATGCAACAACAACATTTAAAAAAGCAGCTTACTTCTGTTTTGTAAAGTGACTTAGAGATGCAGGTATTTCAGTCTGATTGGCAAGATGTAGAGTCCTATGCAAAGCAGATCAGACATTTTTTTGAGAGATGTTTTTCCCAAGGAATGAGGCATTTACTTGAGTTGAAAATCTTTTGCAGTAATCAGTCAGTTTTGATGTATTGTTGTAGGTAATCTTTTATTATTGTTATTTTTTAAAGAAAACTCAGTTAAGTCAGCTATAAACACTGCAATTGATTTGGCAAGGACTGGAGACGAGATGGGAGGGCATTTGCATCTTATTTTTAATTTGGTTTTGGTACTGGCTTAAGGGTTGAGTGTGCTGAAGCGTCTTGCTTGAAGTATATCGAGAAAATTAACATAGGACAGAAGGAGCTACTCTTCATCTAGTTCTTCTGGTCAAGCACTTTTCAAATGTCTTTACTCACCTGGCAGAGTGAGGACTGAACTCAGATCATGGGCCCTAGTCACGTATTAGAGAGGCAATCCCCTTATGCATGGTTACAACACGCATGACTGAAGTCATGAGTCCCCTCTGTGCCATTCATGCTCATAATGCAGGTTGGTACAGTTTCCTTTTTTTGTTTCTGTTTTGGAGAGAGGAATCTGTTTGGTTTGGGTTTTTATGTGGCTCACTCTTGGTGAAATGGAGTGGTTTGCATCTGCAGAATAGTGCTGACAACTTGGTACCCAGAATAATTTGATGACCTTTTTCTTCCCTTTTGGCATGTGTATGCTTGCAGAAAATTCAGTTTGAAATAAAATGCATCTCACTGCTAAGTATTTGAGTTATTTAGTAAACATTTTTCCACATGTGCCTAAAGGCAAGCCTGAACAATACCGTGCAAAACAGTGCTTTCTTTGTTTCTTATTAAAACATATTAAGCCTAGCTCTATTCTGGACTTGACCACTTTTCCGTTTTACTCGATTTAGAAAATCTTTGGAAGGAATCATGCCACATTATGCACTGTTCTGGTTCTCTTTGGAGTGGCTGTACAGATAGCGTTCCTTATTTGGAGGGATCAAGAACTGCAAGGATTTTTCAGGCTATAGCCACATGGCATGTCAGAGGAGAGCAGGCATCTTCTTCCACGGGTCAGCAAGGGAACCTGGACAAACCTGAGCTTTGCTATCAACTTTACTGGTGCCTGGAGTTCAGAGTCCCTCTGTGTGTCCCCCAAAAATGAGACATGCTTAGGGACGTGGTTTAGTGGTGGGATAGCAGGGTTAGGTTAAAGGTTGGACTCGATGATCTTAAAGGTCTTTTCCAACCAAAGTGATTCTATGATATACTGGTCCAGTTTGGTATATCTTGTAGAGCTTTCCCAGCTCAATCATCAAAGTGTTTTTGTACTGAATAAAACACATTTTCCACTGTTGTGCCTGGGAATTAAAATTTTTAAGTGATCAACATCAAAGGTTTTAAGGTACGCTTGAATTTTCTACCCCACCTACAGCATCTTCATATTCCACTGGCTATAAATAATTTCTTCTACCCAGTCCTGCAAAGATTATCACCTTGCCACTCTTAATTTTATGGTGCTAACCTCCCACGTATACCAGTTACTGTTTCTTAAGTAGATGGCCTCACAGGTACATGTTAAATTAATCTCCAGGCAATTTTTTTTTTCAATTTGCATTTAGTTTTGAATACTGCTGTTTGTGTTTTAGAACTGGAAGAAAGGCCCATGAGCTGTCCTGAAATATCGCCTGCTTTTTCGAATTGTATTACTTGGTCTAATAGGGAAAATTCCTTCCACCTACAAACCACATCTTGCCGGCTTGGATGAGAGACAAGCTAGTTGACATTTTAGGGGTTGTAGGCGCACAACGTATTGATCCTGAATCTCAGTTTAGTGTGATACTTCTCAGATAGTAGCTGTAGCTTTGTGAAGGAGGCAGGTGTGGGAGGATTGGGGCACAAAAGTGAAAAACCTCTATCTTTTAGGAGAAGGAAGAAAGCACTTGTCTGGCTGGAGGTTTGTATTTGTGGATGTACGGATACGTGCTGGAAATTTCACCTACTTTTAGCTCTTACTCGAATTGTGCAGGGATAAGAGGATTATGCCATGGAGATGGACATGGGTCCAAATGCTTCTGGCCAAATGTACATATTATAGTGGACTTTCACCAAATTACTTTTCTGCTTATCACATGCCTGTTACTGACTCATGTATACCATAAACACTGGGTAAGGGAAAGAATTGTAACTACAGTGAAAAAAAAGAAAAAGATTAATAACAAGAAAATGTAAGGTGAAAGACCAGAATATTTCTGTTTGGAAATATGCTGCCATAGTACCTGGCTTGAAACTTCTTTCTTTAAGCTGCTTTAAACCTGGCTTCTATTTGGACTGATCCTCTGTGGTCTCCTCCCTTAAAGATGACAGATGTATGACATTTGAAATGTAATTCATTTAAGGACTTTGGCTTAGATGAACACCATAGAACAAAATCCAGCTCCCATGGAACATTGCAAAGGCATGCAGAAATGTCTTTGTGCATGGTTGGAATACTTCAATATTTTGAACAATCAGTTTCTTCAGGGGAAAAAAGGATCCCTTTCATGCAGAATGGGCACTTTTCAGAAGAATTGTGTTACGAAAAAACCCATTCTTCATCGAAACATCTGCGATTCATTTCCAGACCACTATTTGTAATGATAGCTAATTTGATTCATATTTTCCTTTTTCTCTTCACAAGTTGTATGTGAAAAGATGGTGGTTTTCACATACGGCTTTACATTTCAGCCATGCCTGTCAAACAGTCTTTGCCTATAGATCATTAACTGCCAGTTTGTTGAAAAGATTCAAGATGCAAAATTTAATTGGTGTTGAGTTGCTGTGACTTGGTATAGAGGGTGGGATTTTCAAAATAGCTGGTTGATCTACCTTTACTGCTACTGAAGTCAGAAAGGATATCTGGGAAGGAAGATGAGGTTATGGTGGAGACAAAGGTACAGTTTCTGCCAGCAAACATTAAAAGATTGGAGCTGTTCAGAGAAGTAGTAAATAGTAGGGTCTGGTTTTCAAAAGAACTCAACACCAAGCTCACTTCAGAAAAGCAGTGATGAATTCTGCCCTTCCCAAAAAGAATACAGGGTGGTGAAGAATAGTTGGGTGTGCTTGGCGTATTTGAAAATATGGGCATTTCATTGATCTATCAGCCAGGGAATTGGGTGCGTGTGAGAATGTGTCCTTGAGTGTGGACGGTGAACTGTTTTGAAACCAGTCTTTTGGTGCTTATTGCTAACTGTACGTGCAAGACTAGGATTTTCAACAAGCATCTCTGGGACTCAGAGGCGGAAATTCAATTGATAGGCTGCGTTCCTAAATCACTGAGGAATATTTTATGTAAGTGCAATTTGGAGATGTAAACATCTGTAAGCATCTGACCCTAAGATACCTCTGAAATTTGCACCCTGAATGATTTAGGAGATAGCAAGTGCCACTGACTTTTGGTGAGGGAGATGTAGGCAGTTACAGAACAGTATACAGAGCTGCCAGAGTTCTTGAGTTATCTCGGGCATGCCCAGACCAACACATAGATGGTGAGAGGGAAGGACAGGACTTTCCTATCCCACCTTGCATTGCCAAAGCGAGGTAGGTGTCTACCTCTGGATATGACTCTTCCCTCACCTCACCTTAGAATTCAGGCTTACCCCCTATCTCATGTAAAACCCAACCAACCCAACCACAAGAAAAACAGAAGAGATCTGATGCATTTTCCTTTCCTCAAACATTCTTCAAGTCTCAAAGCTGGGCTTTGAAAACAGCCTTCCCACCTGTTGGGGAACGTTGGTCTCTAGGCTATGGAACCATTCTGTGTTTCTTTCAGCTCCAGGGAGTCTTTCCGTATTTTACACAAAGCAAAGGACCTCCAGCAGGAAGAGCATGGCAAGAGCCTTCAGTACACCTTGCAGCCAGGGTAAACGTGCTCTCCTAAAAGTGGGAGAGTTCACATTTAAATCTTGCTCCAGGGTTGGCTGGTGATGGGGTTTGAATGAGGTGTTCAAGGGGCAGCTGTTACCACTAAGGCCTGATATGGGGGGCAATATTAAGTGCAGGGTACACTGAGGCTTATGTGTGTTCCCTGTGTATCAACTGGATCCAGTGAGCCATCACCTCATTTCTGATTCAGCCTGGGATTTAGGCAGGAGTTGGGCACTGAGCTGCTCGCTGCTGCCAAGACACAGCCTGTGCCTACTCACAGAGAGGGATCTTGGTGGCTTTCCCAATGAAAATGAGGTGGTGGCAAAGTCAGGATCTGGGAATGCCAGTCTGACTGGTAGAATTAGGACTGGTTTCAGAAGGGGTTTTTTGCTCTTAACTTCCTCTTAAAAATGGGACTTTGACTCCTAAGTCAGTAAAGAGCTTTTAAAAACATGAGCTTTAGCTCTTTTGAAAGTCCTGGCCTTGATCCCTACCACCAGTAATTTGCATTGGTACGGTGTGAATGAAATTAGCCCAATATGTTTTCTCTTATTACTTGCTTATTCAGAAAGTCTGACTATCTAGTCCTTGTTGTGTCTGAATTATTTTTTTCTTTTCTCCAAACCATCTGGGGCAAATGGGGTTTAATCCTATGCAGACCTTTGGAGTTGGATTTTTTCTTTTTTCTTTTTCTTTTTTTTCTCTTTTTCTTTCTTTCTTTTTTTTTTTTTTCCCCATGATCAGACCTGAGGCATTTGGCTTACAGCCTAGGATGAAGAAAGAGAAATAAGGAGGAGAGAGGAAGAGTCCGACTGAAGTGGGAAAACCAGGGAGGGTGATGAGCACAGAGAAGCAAAGCACAGGAAGTTGGCTGCCATGGAGGTGGAGGAGTAGTGGCAATGTATGGACAGAGGGTGTGATGGCACAGGCTGATGGTTGTATTCCATCCTGGGACTTGGTGGAGGAGAAGGGAAAGCCAGAGTGTAGCCGGCCACAGGTTCTGGTGAGGTCTGACATATCACTACAAAGAAATAATTGGATAACATGCTGCCATAGCTTCTTGCATTGCTATGAGGATGATACAGGGATGACTAAAAAAGGAGGTAGAAATCACTGAGGGAAACACAGGAAGAAAAAGGAACAGACTAATGTAGGAAAAAAAGGAAAGGATATGCTGCTAGGCTGAATGAGGAAAGAGATGAAATAACAGACAGAGAGAGGAAAGAGCCACAGCAGCAGAAAGTTCACATGGAATGTGATTTCCTCAATTCTCCAACCTTTCTTATATAGAGGAAAAAACCCCCAGCATTTGCAGAGAGAACTCATGTAATCACTGATTTGTGTGGCTGAGCCCTTTCCTTGCAAAGGGACCTGTAAGACAGGAATCTGAGATATCTATTAATTTAGCATTTGGTCTTTTGTAGGGGAAGGGGTAGACTTTCAGAGCTGATTGTGGTTGAGAAAGGGAATAGATTGTGGCATAATTAGGGATGAGAAGAAAAGGTAAAGGCTTTCCTATAGCCTCAATGACCTGAATGTGGTGGGAAAGATTAGGGTTGATGGGTATTTCCATAGCAAAAAATGCAGACGTGTTCTTAATTTGGATTTGCTTACCTGAGCTAGATAATTCAGATTAAATCAGATAAGCAATCTGAGAACCCTCACTGTTATTTTAACCTGAATTGGCCAGCCCCAATTAAAAGTGCATATTTGTAGGCTTGCCCTGTGCTAGGCAGCCATACCCAAGATCTTAATGGCTTTGGGAAGCATCTATGTACAGTCACCATTGGAGGGTTAGGCTTTGGCTGCGCTGCAAGCCCTGAGCTCTCGTGTGTAGCTGCGCTGGCCCGGGAGCAGACGGAGCTGGAGAGATTGCTGGAGTTGCCCAGGATCAGAGAGAGAGTCTGGCAGAGACAGGGACTGAGTGGAGGCCTCTTGAACTGCAGCCCAGCACGTGGTATTGGATAAGCAGAACACTTAATATTGGGTTTCTGTTGAGAATATGCGCAATTATGAACAGTAAATTTCTTTCCCGGGAGCATTCCCCACTACTGATTTAAAACGTACCGTTTCCACAAATATTCCCGCCAGAAAGTTAATTTGTTAAAATATTCGTTGAAAGCAAATATGGCAGGGGGCTGGCACACAGCTGAAGCAAATTCATGTTAAAGATTCAAATGAATATTAAATCTCTTTTGCAATAGTGCATTCCTGTCTCTAATTATGAATGAGTAGATGACTCTGTAAAGTCACTCCTGGAAGGTGTACATATGGCAATCAGTGTGATAACAGCCTTGCAGATCGAAGTGGGTGGATGACTCGAGCAGTATGGTAATGACATATGGAGCCTTCCCTATCTTGGAGACAAATTCCGATCTAGCTCAGATCAATAGTGGGGTGAGCATTACTGCTTGTGGAGAAGCTCTGTAACACAGAGAAATCCAGAGGCTGCGATATGTCAGGAGATGCTGGCCACAGCCCTGCCAGGTCCAGGAGCAGCCCAAGGCAGGGAGCCAGGTCTGAACAATTAGACTCTGTGGGCAATTGCCTCCTGTTAGATACCAGCACGGACAGAACTGCGGTGAGAAGGAGGTGACCACCCATTCAAACAAACTCCAGACTTCTCTTGGTGGCTTTCATTTAAGGCTGGACACCCTTTCAGGTACCTGAACCAAACACAAGATTTTGGGCTAAAAAAAAGAAGGATTTTGAGATGTAATAGCCTATGACACACAGGACACCAGCCTGCATGATCTAAGGGTCTGTAGGTTGTGGAGAAGCCTGCCTGGAATGGGCTGGCCTGCCTGCACCTATTGCGGCAGAGCTGAGTTGGTTCCCAGTAGCTGGGCTCTGGTGCTGTGTCCGCAGGCTCCTGCCCAGCACTCATAGCCAGCTGCAGGGTGCATGTGGCAATTTGTCAGGAAAACAGTTCCCACTATCTTGCTTTTTTTTTTCTCCCCTCTTGCTCCTTTAATACTCATAAATGGCCTTTTATTTTGTAAGTGGCTTTGGTCTTACCTTCCTCATGCTATTCTTTTTTTTTTTTCAGCCACTTTCACTTTACCCAACGTGCTTCCCTGCTGTCCCTACTCCTTTCCTTTCCTTCCTCCACATTTTATGCCAGTAGATGGTGGTATTCAGCAAGTTCTTTGAGTGCCAATGTAGCTCCCTTTGTCACTAGCTGGCAGTCCAGCTCAGCAGTGGGAAGAGCTGTTAATATGTGCAGGAGTTTGTCTGTGGCTGGGTGACTGTCACAGTGGTGACCTGCATGAACAAGAAGCACGAGTTCTGCTAAGTTACTGTTTACTTTCCTTCTTGTTAGGCCTGTGAAAGAGCTGTCAGATTGACAAAGAGTCTTAAACATCACCAGGGGAATCAATTATTTGTTATGATGTATGGGGTTTGGGAGAACTTTGTGTACACATTTCTGTGGGGTTACTCAACCGGCTGGCAGAGGCTGATGTTGGTTTTGTAGCCTGCTTTCTGACAAAAAACTTAGGGCTGGAAATGAGGGAATGTATTTCTGAACAAGATCATGGCTGGTGAAATAGTAGGTCTCGCGTCTGGATGCCCAATGCAGGATAATTGGATTATAGAAACTCAGACCCCTATAAATTATCTTCTGTCAGGCACCAAAGAATTGAAATTCATGGTACTTCAGCAAGTGACTTCTCAGCAAGCCTCACTCCTGCTTAAGGGCAGGATTTTGCAGCAAGGGGTTGGCTGAGGGGTTTTCTCTTATCACGGATGGCATAAGGGGACTACGCATGCTTTGCACTATGTGTGACGTGACCAATGAAGAGACTTAACCCAATATGACAGCACGCCGCTCTGTAGGTAAAAGAGCGGAAAGCATTCCCTTCCACATCTCCATTCATGTGCTGTATTAATTCATGTGACATCCGTCTTCCTCTTTGGAAACGATTTTTATACCAGGACACTGGTGCTTATTTGAATTGGTGGGAAGGTTGTATAGAAGTTACAGAAATTGGAGAAAAATTATGTTAAGGATTAAAGCAAAGATTTTAAAATTTGGTGGTGGGAGTACTGTGCAAAATTACTCCTGAAAGAGGATGGGCAGCAGTACAAGCAGCACATGTACTTTCTAGGTGCTGTCAATTCTTGTTCTGCTCTGTGATGCTTCCTGGCCAGCACTGGGCAAAGTTTTTTTTAAAAAATAAATTCTTGAAACTCTTCTTGCCTTGCTTTTAACATCTTCCTGTAGTTCTCATGTGTTCTGCCTGTGGCTTTGCAGCTCTTGCCATCCCAAGCCCCTTTTGGGCGTGCTTGAGGGGGAATAGCGTTTATTCCTTCTCCGAGTTTGGAGTTTGGACTCCCTTCCTATGGACAGCTCAACTCTAGCAGCAGATCTGAAATAAATTTGCTTTTTAATATTGAGATTATCATTAGTCAGTTTAGAGTAGTCAGAAAATAAGAACTAAAATGTTGAGGAGTGATGCTTTGATAAGCTTCTGGCTGGCAAATTACTGATTCAACTGTATGGAAAAAACATGGAGAAATCTGAAGTGGTGTGCTATTTTGGGTGTCTATTTTAAAAGACTTTGCAGGTCTCTGGTATTCAAGAGTTTCCCAGTACTTACTTTCTATAACAAGTTGTTTTAAACATTTTTACCTGAGAAGCAAATACTTTGCTGATCTGAAGCAAGAGTCACTTGACCTTAGAAACCTGAAACATAAACCTTAGAAAGACCTTGTGTCTCGCTGCAGGAATTGCTGTGGTTTCGATGCCCCAACCTGTCGTTGAAAATATGCTTATCTCTTTTTAGTAAAGTACCTCAGCAAGGTATCTTGTCCCAGGAAGTGTGTGTGTTTCATTTTTGGTTGCAGCACACTGTTGTTTCTTGTTCTAGCAAGGAGTGTTTCATAGCCAATGTGTCTCCTTCCCATTCTTTCTCCCCTTTGTCATTCCCTGGGGCTTTACCAGCCCAGTTGATAAACGTTCATCAGCATACTGTAGATTACCTCATCCTAAGATAAGAACTCAATACACAATTACAATTCTATTTCTAAATAACAGTGGGCCAGGCTGTAATGCCTTTACTCTTCCTAAATAGCACCCACAGTTCACTACTGGAGTGGCTTGAAATCAAAATGCCATTCCGTGCGGGTAAGAATATTTGAACTGAGCCCCAGAGTCAAGTCCAATGGATTTTAATTCAGTATTCCTTTTTCAGTACTTCCCTTCTTTAATTTTCATCTAGTTTTCATGGATGTATTCCAAAGATTGCTGTCCTACATCTGAAGTTCTTTGAATATCTGTAAAAAGCATATTCTTCAAGATCCCAAGATGAATGATACCTGTGTTTCCTAAACGTTAGCGATGTTACTAATGCTGCTTTGTCTCCACATGTATTAACAATAGGACTGCTTTAGAGATGTCTTTCCAATGTGGCAAAATACAAACCAAAAATCCGTTCCTCCCCTATTTTTGATGTATGTTTTATCCAAGTTTGTTTTTTTTTTTTGACAGAAGGTTGCAACAAGAAACAAAGCAAGAAGTAATATAAAGGGGAATTTCAACATCTTAAATGTTTTGGTTTTTAATCAAAGATACTACCTGATCCACAGTGTTTTGTTCGGGATTTTCATTGAAATTGAGTTTTCAGTGAAAACTCCAACATTTTGTCAACAGTTGAATTGTCTTAGTTGAAGAAGCCAACATCCTTCAACAAAAAAATCTTGCCCAGTTCTAATCAGCAATGCTGGAAAAACTATTGGATCCTGCAGAAGTCCCCTTCAATCAGTGAAAAGACATAATCATCTCTGGACTTGCTCCTGTTTATGTAACTGTGGCCAGCATTGCTGCTGCTCTATCAAACGATCCCACTGAGAACAAACCTTCCTCAATGTGGGGTTGAAATTGCCGGTGGTGCATTATAGCATTGACGGAGTGGAGCCAGTGTTCGTTAACAGTAATGTCTGGAGACATGATGTTGATTTCCAGAAAAAACATCTCAGGACAACTCAGAAACATTTCACAAATCCTGAATCTAGTTCTGCTTTGGAAGAGAGAGCTGTAGGATGAGTAGGACCCATTTCTAACCTGTTTACCCACCAAAATGCCATTTTCCACCCCACTGGAAGCAGCAGACCCCACTGTGCAAGCACGTGTGCTGGGTACCGGTCCTCTCCCTTGTTCCCTGCGTGGGGTTCAGAGGGATTCATCCTGAGCAAGGACTTGTCCATGTGAATAGTATGTCACAGACAGGTTTCTAATGAGCTGTTAATTTTAGGATTCCTGGCTAATTGCCTGGTAGACACATGATTGACTTTATAGTAAGTACAGCTCACTTCAGCCACTAGAACTGTCAACTAGTGTTGCTAACCCAAAGCATTAAGAAGTCATGAGTCAAGCCTCTTAAATCATACCACTGGTTAAAAATGATGAGATTTTGTAAATAATGCCTTGTGGGGTTTTATTTGACTGGTGATTATTTAGGTTCATGTTTCGTATTTCATTTTCTGCAGCTGTGGGAATTACGTGTTTTACAATTTTGTTTTTTTCTAACAGCAGCTCTGATCATCACCCCCTAGATTGTCCCATCTATGTCTGCATTCATAAGTTCTTCATAAAGGTCTTAAAAATAAAATTGGCAGAGAGGATTCTGCCTTCTGGCCTCTCAAATTTTACTCCTGAACTTGAGCATGACTTGCCCCGAGAACTTTAAAGACAAGCATCTGGGGTAATTTGGAAGATATTTGGGTTAGAAATTTCCAGGTTATGGGGTTGGCAATCCCTTATCATTCTAACTTGGTTCACATGGCATGAGATAGAGATTGCAATCCAGGAAATCATATAAACTTGTGAAGACTATATGGTCCAGTGTGAGTATCATCCATGTTTAGTGTGCCAATAAAGCCTGCCATTCTTTCTGAAAATGTGTGTCAGACACACTGGCACATCGTGCTCCCAGTGAAGGCAATGAGGAGAACATGAATCCTTCTGGGGTGCATCCAGAATCTTCATTAGATAATTTGCTGCATATTTACAAATACATAATATATTTTAGCTGAGCAACTTTGAGCAATCCATGTTAAGAAGATATTGGGTGTTTTGCAGTATTCTCTCTTGGAGCCTGTTTCTGTATAACTTTTTAATCATTTCAACAGAAGTTTTGCCTGAGTAAGGAGTGTGAAAGGGATCTCTTGAGGGGCCTGGAGGTTTTCCTGCAGGTGAGCACATCTGTATGTGAGTGCATCCTGCAGTGAATACTTCATGAATCACACACATCTTTCAGTTCAAGGGACCGACCATTTCCAAAAAGATGTCTGAGTAGGCCTGCTCTTGTGTAATATTCCAAGCTTGTTGAATTTGGGTTTTGGTGAGCATTGGGCGAGGAATAGCAAGTGGTGACACCTGTAGGAGAACGTCCTGTGATATAATAGGCACTATGATGTCCCTCCTAAAAGAGATTCTTTGCTTTCCTCATGGGTCTTCCTTTTTCCCGGCTTTTATCCATTCTGATACTCAGGAAGGTGTTCTGCCTGAGGGGCAACCTTTACAGTAGGGAGGTACTAATGCAGGGCAGAATGCAAGGCCACATCATTATTTTCTCTTTTTGTTGCTGACTGTTTCAATAAAAGGGATTTCCTTTTCAGAAAGCATCATTATTTGATAGTTATGAAAAGCTGAATAGTGTCAGGATGAGGCTCCTCTTCAGTCCCTGCTCTCCCCGTTGTGCACCTCTGCACAAGATGAGGAGCCTACATAAACCAAGTGAAGCTGCAAGCTCTCTTTCCAGTTTGAAGAAGGCAAGGGAGAGAGTACTTCACTCCTGCTGCCTGTTACTTATTGGTAAAATGCCAGAGTCCCAGACTTGCTCTGGGAACTTCTCTGGTAACCAAGGGTGTACAGGTGGTTTCTCTTGTAATCCAGGACTCTCCAGGTGTGTACAAAGTATAAAACAGGCACTGATGCTGAAGAGAGATTCACGCCAGCTCCTGTCCTTTCATCTGAGGTTGGTAAGGAACACTCCTTTGAAAAGTTTTTTTATTAGAAGAAAGAAAGAAAGTCTCAGTGCCACCACAGGGAAAGGAAGTGGCTCATAACACAAGACATTTCACATCTCCATCTCTTTCATCCCTGCCAGAAGCTCTACTGTACTTGAGAGCCTGAAGTGTCCTTGAATGCAGCATGTAGTATCTTGTATTAGGCTTCCCTAGATACTGTAACATGTAAGAGGAGCTTCAAGGGCTTTAGTCTGAAATCAAGATAGTGGTTAGGTGGTGGATTTCATACCCCAAGCCCGCTGCACTCGTGTGTAGAGGTCTCTGTTCTGCTAGCAGGACTGAGAACAGCAGCAGACGGACATTTTGGGGTCAAAGCTTCCTACAAGTAAAGAAAAGTAGCAATGCTTTTTCTCAAGACAACCCTCTGAAAACTCTGAAATCCCATCAAAATGTATTGCTTTTCTGAAGACAAAACATTAGGTTGTTTCCTGTATCTTTCTTATTTCGGTTTTCTTTTTCCTTTTGTCAAAAAAATCAGCAGAAGGACATTACTGCATTTAAAACCACAGGAAATGTTTTTTTTTTCTTTAAACCTTTTGGTAGAAAATATTTTTCACTTTCCTTCTAGTTGTGATCAGACTCTCATCTTCACTTCTCAGGTGTTACCTCTATCTAATCTGAACAGGCACAAGGAGATACTTGAAGCTGTCACATTGGCAGATGTATTTGAAAAGCATTCCCTGGAACAAACTCCGTGCAAGTTGGTGGTGGGGGAAGGGAGAGTAAAACTTAATTTTAAGCTCTTTGGGAGAGGCACTGTCATTATGTTCTGTATGCATTAAATGCAAACACGGAACAGGTTCAGGTCTGTGGCTGGTGCTCTTAGGTGTGACAGCAGTACAAATGAAATAATAATATCAAGTAATCTTAGTTGGTCATTAAACCTG
Organism: Egretta garzetta; assembly: GCF_000687185.1. NCBI lineage: Eukaryota > Metazoa > Chordata > Aves > Pelecaniformes > Ardeidae > Egretta > Egretta garzetta. The sequence continues at coordinate 3,263,435 of NW_009260131.1, forward strand.
CAGTAAATGCCTGTTTCATTTGCCAGGTAGGAGCACTCAGGGACCTCAGCTAAAATTGGCACCTTATTGTGCCAAGCACACACAGACACCTAATTAAAGACAGTCCCTTTCAATGAAGTGTTTTTTGGTATAGATGGGCAAGACAGATAAAGGATGGGAGTAAGAAAGCGTAATTATCCCCATTTCGCAGATGGGGAACTCAGGAACTCTGGTCACACAGGGACTCTGCCATGGGTTTTCTGTGCTATCCTGGAGACGTGCTGTGGGTTAGTAGGGTCTCACACCCTAGCCCTGCGCTTCAGACCACCCTTCCTCTGCAGAAGGATGCATCGAGTTTCTTGTTGCTTAAATGGAAACCTCAATTTACATTTTCCTTGTTCCTCTTTTAAAAAAAACCTCCCTGACCATTTTGGTTTCTCTCAACCTCTCAGACTGTTAGTCATCATTTAAAATACACACAATGATTAAAATGAGTCTGATCATGTTCAAGTACAATATTTCAGGGAGGCTACTTGGTATGACTTGCATGAGGACATGAAATGCCAGAAGGACCAGTGCAATCAACAGCAAACTTCTGTGCCAACAAGAGTGGGTGGGGTCATGTGCCATATACAAGGGATTCATAAATGTTTACTATAATTTGCTGCCTGGTTATATTTGACCTCTGCGGGTTGGCACATGGATTGATTTATTGCATCCATGCTATCTTAATTACTAAGGACACAGCTGAGAGCTTTTTAAAATTAAAAGTGACTTATTTTCTTCAATTACTTAAGTGCAGAGACTCAAGCACATACACAGTTGTATTTTTCTATCAAGAGAATATATGATTTGTATAGCCGGTTACACTTGTTTGTGGTTCTCCCAGATGCTGGACTTTGGGTATGCGCGGATGCGGGCTCTCCACGCTGGCTCATATGGAAATGTTTACCAAGACTTTGCAAACTTTTCTTTCCCCCACTGCTGGTCCTGCTTACAAAACTTTGCTCTTCTGGGTCTCAGCTGGAACTGGAAAACAAAATGAGGAAAGTCTCCGAAAGGTTGCTCCGAGTGTTTTTCTAGCCCAGCTGGATGCAGGTATTATTGGAGACTTCACGAGAAGGATTATTACAACAAAATTTTCACCCTGGCTTCATGGACTAAGGGATACAAACACGTTTTAAATAAGTATCCAAATTTATGCTTGCTTAGCCAAACTCAGACACTGAAGCTTTTGATGCAGCCCTGCTAACGCGCACATTGTTGGACCATTTTGAATGTGTGACACTAAGCAGTTATATAGCAGGTCATCATCATTCTCATTTTGAAAATGTGGCTGAATAATCAGGTCCAGACGTTAGGGAAACTGGTTTTCTGTCAGCTGTAGCCCTGTCCTGACTTTTGCAAATTTAGGTGAAGATTATGAGAAGCGGTTTGCAATTTAAGGTTCTCTGTCTGGGACTTGAGACTTCCTCAAATGGTCTAGCTTTCAGAGCCCCTAAAAACTGAAGAGTCCAAATTGCTCTTACCGTTCTCTTACTTATTATTGTACTTCTGTGTACAGACAAGGTACATAACCATATGTATGGATCTGAATTTGTAGATGCTCCAGCTGTGCTAGAGCAGAGTTTCAGACTTAGGTACTTACAAGCTTTACCCTTATTTCACATTAGTAATGCTCCAGTGTAACTCAGCTGCAGCTGGTGGCATTTTTCTTCATATCAGATAGCAGTGCAGTGATTTTCAGTATCTGGTTCCAGGATGCTTCTCCAAGCATCCTCTTCAGGATCTAAGACAAGTAAAACACTCAGTAAAGCAAACCTGTCAGAAGATATAAAGTCACTCTAAAGATGTTCACATCTCTTCTGTAAGTGGAAAAAAGTTGTAAACTCTGAACTGGTATAAGAATGGTGCTAATTCAATTCCTATAAATCTCCACAATAGCTCATCTTGTGCTCATTCCAAGATTTAAAGTACATAATGCAAATAGCAACTTCATACAAAAGTGCGTTTCTCTCTCTTTAACACATCACTTGTTGAGAAAGGAGCTAAAATAAATTCAAGCTACCCCATCCCTAAGTCTGTCTCCTCTTCCAGAGCATGGGGAGGAATGGGGGAGACTGAAATATCACAGTGTTTGTGAGCTGCTAACAAAACTATGGCTGCTGTGGAACAAAACAGGCAGGCTGCAGTGGTGAGGACCACCTGAGCACAACCTTCCAGCCCCCTTGCTCCTCACCCAGCTGGTGCATCCTCCTGACAATACAGCATAGGGAGAGGAACGGTCCCCTGGTCACCGACTGTGCACCTATGTTGCAAATGGGAGATGTGATTGCAGTGCAGATAATCAAATAACAACTACCTTTAATCTTCACAGGGTTTGGGGCAGGCTGGACAAGCCTGGCCTGGATGCGGCCTGCATATTCAAGAGCTGGTGCCTGAACACTGTGTCTCCCCTGCTTAAGGTATCCAAAGTAGCTAGACTGAAGATGGTCATTGTGTTGCTGTCATGCCTTTGACTGCAAGGCGGACAAAGTCACAGCTGCCAATTAAGGCGGTGTAAGTTAACTTGAGCAATAGGTATTTTCCATCCAGAATTACTACGGAGATGCTCCCAGTTCTGTACAAACCTCAGGCTGCATTGCTCTCGCTGCTGTGCACACAAGCAGCAAAACCAGCACAAGCTCCTGAAGGACTTGCCATCCAAATGTGCGGACAGGATGTCTCTCTGTACAGGCAGAGATGGATCTGACAGGGGAATGATTTCTTAATGGTCACGCCAGAAGGCCAAAATGATCTGGAAACTTAGACCAAATTGCCAATCCAGACCCATAATAATAGCAGCAAATAATTTTCCCTAGATCATTCACTGATAGCTAGGATCTGTTCATAGACCTATGTTGCAAAAGGGTATTAAATACAGAAGACCTGAACATGGAGAAGAGAAAAGCAGGGGAAGGGCAAAAAACATTTGAAACTTGAGAAAAATGAACTGTTAAGATGTAAACATGGATGATGTGTACACAGATACAGGTGGAATAGGGAACTGCATCTATGATTGTACAGTACCAAAGGAAGAAGGGAAGCATAAGGAACACGAAGCTTTCAAACAGGCCCCTGTAACAAGTCAGAACTAACCCTTGGAGTGACGTTGGGGAGGAAATCAGCATTGTACAAACCTAGAGAGCCAGTTAGTAAAAGAGTCGTGGAATTAAACCTGGAGTCCAACAGCAGCGGGGTCCTGCACGAATCCGTGACTCCACTGAAATCGGTGGCAAAAATCCCAGTCATGTCAGTGAAGCAGCTCCTGGCATTAACCCATAGCAATCTCTACTGGTTCTGGCCATCTCTACTGGTTTTGCGGGACTGTACGTGGTACTGTAGTCTGCATGAAAAGCAAAGACTAATGATAGGTAGATTCACCTGTGCACTGAAAGCGTGGCTTTTCACAAACATGGCTTTTTGATTAGGTGCATTCCTTTTGAAAAGTGCTCGCTTTCTGTGGGAAGTGCCACTGTCACATCAAAAAATGAAACTCTTGGAAAGCAGTAAGTTTTCAGCTGAAGAAGATGACCATCCTGGAAAATATCATTCGTCTCAAGAACCTGACCTGTAGAGGCAAAGAGAAGCACAAGTCTTCCGAGGAGCAGCTGAGGGAACTGGGGTTGTTTAGTCTGGAGAAGAGGAGGCTGAGGGGAGACCTTGTTGCCCTCTACAACTGCCTGTAAGGAGGCTGTAGCGAAGTGGGGGTCGGCCTCTTCTCCCTGGTAATGGACAATAGGATGAGGGGAAATGGTCTGAAGTTGTGCCAGGGCAGGTTTAGGTTAGACATTAAGAAAAATTTCTTCACAGAAAGGGTTGTCAGGCTCTGGAATGGGCTGCCCAGAGGAGTGGTCAGGTCCCCATCCCTGGAGGTATTTAAATAGACGGGTAGATGAGGTGCTTAGGGACATGGTTTAGTGGTGGGATGGCAGGGTTAGGTTAATGGTTGGACTTGATGGTCTTAAAGGTCTTTTCCAACCTAAATGACTCTATGATTCTATTTCCGATGGGACACCAAATACACCATCTCAAATCACAGTATTAAGGGATTGGCTAGAATGCTGCAGTGACGTTTTACCTCCACGTCAAATTTTTTCAGCACAAAAACCCCATTCTGTTTTGTGAGCAATGCAGAAGCTGAACTCAGAGGCCTGCTTGGACTAAACCCTGTTTGTCCAGCTGCTGCACAGGAAAAACCAGCTTCTTCCCAGGATAATCCAGCATCTTGCTGCCTCTCAGAAGGTGTATTGTCACCTCTCCAAGGGTAACAGCACCCCAGGCTGAGCCCCTGGATGCAGGAATTGGACCCGGGACCGACTGTTGTAGTCAGTAGAGGGGGACAGAGAGCCACACTAGGCTACAGCTTTGTTAGCAGATGTGTGAGAAATGGCATTTGGTTCTGTGTTTTTACAGTGACTGATGTGCTGGAGTGTTGGTCTGTGAGCAGAGACCCTGTATGCTTTGGTGACAGAGGTGGAAAATAATAGTTCAACAAAGGAGCATTGTTAGATAAATCTAACTTAAAATAAAGGCTGGTTTTGCAAAGCAAATCCAAAGCCACGACAGGCAAGACTTTTCATTTTATCTGCTGCTAAAAGGAAGATGCTTAAGGGCCTATCTCCAAAGGGAAAATATGTGCTCATTTAATTGCATCTTTTCTGGCAAAAGGAGAGTGCATTATTATTATTTATTATTATTATTGTTAGACATATTAGAAAGAGCTATATACTGTAATATCCTTCATTGCAACCACATTGATTACCACTAACTGAGAATGTAGTGTAATATTAACAGGAGGCACACAGGACTTGTTTGGCCTGTCCTGTTTGTTTCTTAATTACGCATGTATAAAGTAAGAGGCACAGCACCTGTAGAGATTCCCAGCACCTCCTGTTCAGCTGAGGCAGGAGCTGCAGTGTATGAGAGCAGTAACCAAATCCTGCAAGCGTGTTTACATTTTGAACTTACCAAATCTTCCCAAGCGGAATGCAGGGTCCGGTTTCAGCCAAGGAACTGTTAGCAGTGAGTGAGAGTTAATGGATCAATCTGCTGTCTCTTGTCAGTGCTTTTACTGTTGACTTCTGGAATGTGTTTGATGAAAAGAAAGCAACTTCTTGAGACAGAAGATACAGATGTAGCATGTTAAGGTTGGGACCTACATGAACAATAAAGCAATGTTATCGGTGTTTCGCTTCCCCAGTGCTGCTTGCCAAAACTGACAATAGAATAGCAGCAAGGCATTTCTTTTTTTAACTACCATAACTGCATATTAACCATTTGCTCTGATTCTTTTTGGAGACACAGATGTTGTACTGGTGTTGTAAGTGAAAGATGCCAAATATTTAAATGGGAGCATGTTGCACAGCCCCCTGCTATCTTTCGATGGCCAGTGGAAGCTGCTGTCTGAAAAGCTGAATTAAAATGGAACTTGCAGGATCGTTAAGCCAAACTAAGCCTGCTGGCTCCCTGTGCTTTACGTGCTGACCACCAGCAGAACACCTGGGCACCGTGCGAATCTTACGGGATGCACTCATTCTCCCCGTATCCTGACAAGGCAAGCTGTTACCCAAATAGTAGTGTAATTTTGAGGCAAGTGGTGTTGTACCCACCCAGCAGAACGCAGTGCTGTGTGGAGATACCCCAGCTACCTCTGGGTGTGCTGTAGCTGGGAATGCTGTGGTGAGAGCTATCCCCAATCAGATTATATTCTGCTCTAGGCTGAATAGTAGACCAACACCAGGATGTTGCTCTTCCACCAGAGCCAGCTTGTTAGGAGTTAGCTCTGATGTCCCCACTCTGTACTATGAATACCCTTGTGCTGTGTAGACATAACCACAGAGGCTAAAACCCAGATCCATTGAGGTATTTAGGCTTTTAACTCTCACTGAAATGAACAGGAGTTAAAAGCCTAAATACCTTTGGGGATTTGGCCTAAGTGGCTTACAGAAAGCCTGTGGCACAGCAGAGACTCAGATATTTTGACTCAGAGGCTAGCGCCTCCGATATGAAATCATTCTTCCTCTCTACATCTGGTAGTAGTTTGCATTCACATTTCCCAGCTCGGGCCGTCAAAAATATGCCCATGCTTAGGACAGGAGGGGAAGAAT